>NW_028324198.1:3841538-4142472 GCF_054372755.1 Phalangium opilio
ACACATGGTCCTTTGGTCTAGGGGTATGATACTCGCTTTGGGTGCGAGTGGTCCCGGGTTCAAATCCCGGACAGACCCGAGTTTTTGCAAAAGTAAATTAGTGGCTATTTTAATGCAACTAACTACAGGGTAGGCCTATGAGTTGAGCATTTTTAGTTACACACATGGTCCATTGGTCTAGGGGTATGATACTCGCTTTGGGTGCGAGTGGTCCCGGGTTCAAATCCCGGACGGACTCGAGTATATGCAGAAGTAATTAAGTGACTATTTAAAAGCAACTAACTGCAGGGTAGGTCTATGAATTGAGCATGTTTAGTTACACACATGGTTCGTTGGTGTAGGGCTATGATACTCGCTTTGGGTGCGAGTGGTCCCGGGTTCAAATCCTGGATGAAGCCTAGTTTTTGCAGAAGTAATTAAGAGACTATTTAAATTTAACTAACAACAAGGTAGGCCTACGAGTTTAGCATGTTTCAGTATCATTCATGGTCCGTTGGTCTAGGGGTATGATACACGCTTCGGGTGTGAGTGGCCCCGGGTTCAAATCCTGGACGGACCCGAGTTTATGCAGAAGCAATTTAGTGACTATTTAAAAGCAACTAACTACAGGGTAGGCCTATGAGTTGAGCATGTTTAGTTACACACATGGTCCGTTGGTCTAGGGGTATGATACTCGCTTTGGGTGCGAGTGGTCCCGGGTTCAAATCCCGGACGGACCCGAGTATATGCAGATGTAATTAAGTGACTATTTAAATGCAACTAACTACAGGGTAGGTCTATGAGTTGAGCATGTTTAGTTACACACATGGTTCGTTGGTCTAGGGGTATGATACTCGCTTAGGGTGCGAGTGGTACCGGGTTCAAATCCCGGACGGACCCGAGTTTTTGCAGAAGTAATTTAGAGACTATTTAAAAGCAACTAACTACAGGGTAGGCCTATGAGTTGAGCATGTTTAGTTACACACATGGTCCGTTGGTCTAGGGGTATGATACTCGCTTTGGGTGCGAGTGGTCCCGGGTTCAAATCCTGGACGGACTCGAGATTTGCAAAAGTAAATTAGTGACTATTTAAATGCAACTAACTACAGGGTAGGTCTATGAGTTGAGCATGTTTAGTTACACACATGGTTCGTTGGTCTAGGGCTATGCTACTCGCTTAGGGTGCGTGTGGTACCGGGTTCAAATCCCGGACGGACCCGAGTTTTTGCAGAAGTAATTTAGTGGCTATTTAAATGCAACTAACTACAAGGTAGGCCTATGAGTTGAGCATATTTGGTTACAGGCATGGTCCGTTGGTCTAGGGGTATGATACTCGCTTAGGGTGTGAGTGGTCCCGAGAAAAAATCCCGGACGGACCCGAGTTTTTGCCGAAGTAATTTAGAGACTATTTAAAAGCAACTAACTACAGGGTAGGCCTATGAGTTGAGCATGTTTAGTTACACACATGGTCCGTTGGTCTAGGGGTATGATACTCGCTTTGGGTGCGAGTGGTCCCGGGTTCAAATCCCGGACGGACTCGAGTATATGCAGAAGTAATTAAGTGACTATTTAAATGCAACTAACTACAGGGTAGGTCTATGAGTTGAGCATGTTTAGTTACACACATGGTTCGTTGGTCTAGGGCTATGCTACTCGCTTAGGGTGCGAGTGGTACCGGGTTCAAATCCCGGACGGACCCGAGTTTTTGCAGAAGTAATTTAGTGGCTATTTAAATGCAACTAACTACAAGGTAGGCCTATGAGTTGAGCATATTTGGTTACAGGCATGGTCTAGGGGTATGATACTCGCTTAGGGTGTGAGTGGTCCCGAGATAAAATCCCGGACGGACCCGAGTTTTTGCCGAAGTAATTTAGAGACTATTTAAAAGCAACTAACTACAGGGTAGGCCTATGAGTTGAGCATGTTTAGTTACACACATGGTCCGTTGGTCTAGGGGTATGATACTCGCTTTGGGTGCGAGTGGTCCCGGGTTCAAATCCCGGACGGACCCGAGTTTTTGCAAAAGTAAATTAGTGACTATTTTAATGCAACTAACTACAGGGTAGGCCTATGAGTTGAGCATGTTTAGTTACACACATGGTCCTTTGGTCTAGGGGTATGATACTCGCTTTGGGTGCGAGTGGTCCCGGGTTCAAATCCCGGACAGACCCGAGTTTTTGCAAAAGTAAATTAGTGGCTATTTTAATGCAACTAACTACAGGGTAGGCCTATGAGTTGAGCATTTTTAGTTACACACATGGTCCATTGGTCTAGGGGTATGATACTCGCTTTGGGTGCGAGTGGTCCCGGGTTCAAATCCCGGACGGACTCGAGTATATGCAGAAGTAATTAAGTGACTATTTAAAAGCAACTAACTGCAGGGTAGGTCTATGAATTGAGCATGTTTAGTTACACACATGGTTCGTTGGTGTAGGGCTATGATACTCGCTTTGGGTGCGAGTGGTCCCGGGTTCAAATCCTGGATGAAGCCTAGTTTTTGCAGAAGTAATTAAGAGACTATTTAAATTTAACTAACAACAAGGTAGGCCTACGAGTTTAGCATGTTTCAGTATCATTCATGGTCCGTTGGTCTAGGGGTATGATACACGCTTCGGGTGTGAGTGGCCCCGGGTTCAAATCCTGGACGGACCCGAGTTTATGCAGAAGCAATTTAGTGACTATTTAAAAGCAACTAACTACAGGGTAGGCCTATGAGTTGAGCATGTTTAGTTACACACATGGTCCGTTGGTCTAGGGGTATGATACTCGCTTTGGGTGCGAGTGGTCCCGGGTTCAAATCCCGGACGGACCCGAGTATATGCAGATGTAATTAAATGACTATTTAAATGCAACTAACTACAGGGTAGGTCTATGAGTTGAGCATGTTTAGTTACACACATGGTTCGTTGGTCTAGGGGTATGATACTCGCTTAGGGTGCGAGTGGTACCGGGTTCAAATCCCGGACGGACCCGAGTTTTTGCAGAAGTAATTTAGAGACTATTTAAAAGCAACTAACTACAGGGTAGGCCTATGAGTTGAGCATGTTTAGTTACACACATGGTCCGTTGGTCTAGGGGTATGATACTCGCTTTGGGTGCGAGTGGTCCCGGGTTCAAATCCTGGACGGACTCGAGATTTGCAAAAGTAAATTAGTGACTATTTAAATGCAACTAACTACAGGGTAGGTCTATGAGTTGAGCATGTTTAGTTACACACATGGTTCGTTGGTCTAGGGCTATGCTACTCGCTTAGGGTGCGTGTGGTACCGGGTTCAAATCCCGGACGGACCCGAGTTTTTGCAGAAGTAATTTAGTGGCTATTTAAATGCAACTAACTACAAGGTAGGCCTATGAGTTGAGCATATTTGGTTACAGGCATGGTCCGTTGGTCTAGGGGTATGATACTCGCTTAGGGTGTGAGTGGTCCCGAGAAAAAATCCCGGACGGACCCGAGTTTTTGCCGAAGTAATTTAGAGACTATTTAAAAGCAACTAACTACAGGGTAGGCCTATGAGTTGAGCATGTTTAGTTACACACATGGTCCGTTGGTCTAGGGGTATGATACTCGCTTTGGGTGCGAGTGGTCCCGGGTTCAAATCCCGGACGGACTCGAGTATATGCAGAAGTAATTAAGTGACTATTTAAATGCAACTAACTACAGGGTAGGTCTATGAGTTGAGCATGTTTAGTTACACACATGGTTCGTTGGTCTAGGGCTATGCTACTCGCTTAGGGTGCGAGTGGTACCGGGTTCAAATCCCGGACGGACCCGAGTTTTTGCAGAAGTAATTTAGTGGCTATTTAAATGCAACTAACTACAAGGTAGGCCTATGAGTTGAGCATATTTGGTTACAGGCATGGTCTAGGGGTATGATACTCGCTTAGGGTGTGAGTGGTCCCGAGATAAAATCCCGGACGGACCCGAGTTTTTGCCGAAGTAATTAAGAGACTATTTAAAAGCAACTAACTACAGGGTAGGCCTATGAGTTGAGCATGTTTAGTTACACACATGGTCCGTTGGTCTAGGGGTATGATACTCGCTTTGGGTGCGAGTGGTCCCGGGTTCAAATCCCGGACGGACCCGAGTTTTTGCAAAAGTAAATTAGTGACTATTTTAATGCAACTAACTACAGGGTAGGCCTATGAGTTGAGCATGTTTAGTTACACACATGGTCCTTTGGTCTAGGGGTATGATACTCGCTTTGGGTGCGAGTGGTCCCGGGTTCAAATCCCGGACAGACCCGAGTTTTTGCAAAAGTAAATTAGTGGCTATTTTAATGCAACTAACTACAGGGTAGGCCTATGAGTTGAGCATTTTTAGTTACACACATGGTCCATTGGTCTAGGGGTATGATACTCGCTTTGGGTGCGAGTGGTCCCGGGTTCAAATCCCGGACGGACTCGAGTATATGCAGAAGTAATTAAGTGACTATTTAAAAGCAACTAACTGCAGGGTAGGTCTATGAATTGAGCATGTTTAGTTACACACATGGTTCGTTGGTGTAGGGCTATGATACTCGCTTTGGGTGCGAGTGGTCCCGGGTTCAAATCCTGGATGAAGCCTAGTTTTTGCAGAAGTAATTAAGAGACTGTTTAAATTTAACTAACAACAAGGTAGGCCTACGAGTTTAGCATGTTTTAGTATCATTCATGGTCCGTTGGTCTAGGGGTATGATACACGCTTCGGGTGTGAGTGGCCCCGGGTTCAAATCCTGGACGGACCCGAGTTTATGCAGAAGTAATTAAGTGACTATTTAAAAGCAACTAACTGCAGGGTAGGTCTATGAATTGAGCATGTTTAGTTACACACATGGTTCGTTGGTGTAGGGCTATGATACTCGCTTTGGGTGCGAGTGGTCCCGGGTTCAAATCCTGGATGAAGCCTAGTTTTTGCAGAAGTAATTAAGAGACTATTTAAATTTAACTAACAACAAGGTAGGCCTACGAGTTTAGCATGTTTCAGTATCATTCATGGTCCGTTGGTCTAGGGGTATGATACACGCTTCGGGTGTGAGTGGCCCCGGGTTCAAATCCTGGACGGACCCGAGTTTATGCAGAAGCAATTTAGTGACTATTTAAAAGCAACTAACTACAGGGTAGGCCTATGAGTTGAGCATGTTTAGTTACACACATGGTCCGTTGGTCTAGGGGTATGATACTCGCTTTGGGTGCGAGTGGTCCCGGGTTCAAATCCCGGACGGACTCGAGTATATGCAGAAGTAATTAAGTGACTATTTAAAAGCAACTAACTGCAGGGTAGGTCTATGAATTGAGCATGTTTAGTTACACACATGGTTCGTTGGTGTAGGGCTATGATACTCGCTTTGGGTGCGAGTGGTCCCGGGTTCAAATCCTGGATGAAGCCTAGTTTTTGCAGAAGTAATTAAGAGACTATTTAAATTTAACTAACAACAAGGTAGGCCTACGAGTTTAGCATGTTTCAGTATCATTCATGGTCCGTTGGTCTAGGGGTATGATACACGCTTCGGGTGTGAGTGGCCCCGGGTTCAAATCCTGGACGGACCCGAGTTTATGCAGAAGCAATTTAGTGACTATTTAAAAGCAACTAACTACAGGGTAGGCCTATGAGTTGAGCATGTTTAGTTACACACATGGTCCGTTGGTCTAGGGGTATGATACTCGCTTTGGGTGCGAGTGGTCCCGGGTTCAAATCCCGGACGGACCCGAGTATATGCAGATGTAATTAAGTGACTATTTAAATGCAACTAACTACAGGGTAGGTCTATGAGTTGAGCATGTTTAGTTACACACATGGTTCGTTGGTCTAGGGGTATGATACTCGCTTAGGGTGCGAGTGGTACCGGGTTCAAATCCCGAACGGACCCGAGTTTTTGCAGAAGTAATTTAGAGACTATTTAAAAGCAACTAACTACAGGGTAGGCCTATGAGTTGAGCATGTTTAGTTACACACATGGTCCGTTGGTCTAGGGGTATGATACTCGCTTTGGGTGCGAGTGGTCCCGGGTTCAAATCCTGGACGGACTCGAGATTTGCAAAAGTAAATTAGTGACTATTTAAATGCAACTAACTACAGGGTAGGTCTATGAGTTGAGCATGTTTAGTTACACACATGGTTCGTTGGTCTAGGGCTATGCTACTCGCTTAGGGTGCGTGTGGTACCGGGTTCAAATCCCGGACGGACCCGAGTTTTTGCAGAAGTAATTTAGTGGCTATTTATATGCAACTAACTACAAGGTAGGCCTATGAGTTGAGCATATTTGGTTACAGGCATGGTCCGTTGGTCTAGGGGTATGATACTTGCTTAGGGTGTGAGTGGTCCCGAGATAAAATCCCGGACGGACCCGAGTTTTTGCCGAAGTAATTTAGAGACTATTTAAAAGCAACTAACTACAGGGTAGGCCTATGAGTTGAGCATGTTTAGTTACACACATGGTCCGTTGGTCTAGGGGTATGATACTCGCTTTGGGTGCGAGTGGTCCCGGGTTCAAATCCCGGACGGACCCGAGTTTTTGCAAAAGTAAATTAGTGACTATTTTAATGCAACTAACTACAGGGTAGGCCTATGAGTTGAGCATGTTTAGTTACACACATGGTCCTTTGGTCTAGGGGTATGATACTCGCTTTGGGTGCGAGTGGTCCCGGGTTCAAATCCCGGACAGACCCGAGTTTTTGCAAAAGTAAATTAGTGGCTATTTTAATGCAACTAACTACAGGGTAGGCCTATGAGTTGAGCATTTTTAGTTACACACATGGTCCATTGGTCTAGGGGTATGATACTCGCTTTGGGTGCGAGTGGTCCCGGGTTCAAATCCCGGACGGACTCGAGTATATGCAGAAGTAATTAAGTGACTATTTAAAAGCAACTAACTGCAGGGTAGGTCTATGAATTGAGCATGTTTAGTTACACACATGGTTCGTTGGTGTAGGGCTATGATACTCGCTTTGGGTGCGAGTGGTCCCGGGTTCAAATCCTGGATGAAGCCTAGTTTTTGCAGAAGTAATTAAGAGACTGTTTAAATTTAACTAACAACAAGGTAGGCCTACGAGTTTAGCATGTTTTAGTATCATTCATGGTCCGTTGGTCTAGGGGTATGATACACGCTTCGGGTGTGAGTGGCCCCGGGTTCAAATCCTGGACGGACCCGAGTTTATGCAGAAGTAATTAAGTGACTATTTAAAAGCAACTAACTGCAGGGTAGGTCTATGAATTGAGCATGTTTAGTTACACACATGGTTCGTTGGTGTAGGGCTATGATACTCGCTTTGGGTGCGAGTGGTCCCGGGTTCAAATCCTGGATGAAGCCTAGTTTTTGCAGAAGTAATTAAGAGACTATTTAAATTTAACTAACAACAAGGTAGGCCTACGAGTTTAGCATGTTTCAGTATCATTCATGGTCCGTTGGTCTAGGGGTATGATACACGCTTCGGGTGTGAGTGGCCCCGGGTTCAAATCCTGGACGGACCCGAGTTTATGCAGAAGCAATTTAGTGACTATTTAAAAGCAACTAACTACAGGGTAGGCCTATGAGTTGAGCATGTTTAGTTACACACATGGTCCGTTGGTCTAGGGGTATGATACTCGCTTTGGGTGCGAGTGGTCCCGGGTTCAAATCCCGGACGGACTCGAGTATATGCAGAAGTAATTAAGTGACTATTTAAAAGCAACTAACTGCAGGGTAGGTCTATGAATTGAGCATGTTTAGTTACACACATGGTTCGTTGGTGTAGGGCTATGATACTCGCTTTGGGTGCGAGTGGTCCCGGGTTCAAATCCTGGATGAAGCCTAGTTTTTGCAGAAGTAATTAAGAGACTATTTAAATTTAACTAACAACAAGGTAGGCCTACGAGTTTAGCATGTTTCAGTATCATTCATGGTCCGTTGGTCTAGGGGTATGATACACGCTTCGGGTGTGAGTGGCCCCGGGTTCAAATCCTGGACGGACCCGAGTTTATGCAGAAGCAATTTAGTGACTATTTAAAAGCAACTAACTACAGGGTAGGCCTATGAGTTGAGCATGTTTAGTTACACACATGGTCCGTTGGTCTAGGGGTATGATACTCGCTTTGGGTGCGAGTGGTCCCGGGTTCAAATCCCGGACGGACCCGAGTATATGCAGATGTAATTAAGTGACTATTTAAATGCAACTAACTACAGGGTAGGTCTATGAGTTGAGCATGTTTAGTTACACACATGGTTCGTTGGTCTAGGGGTATGATACTCGCTTAGGGTGCGAGTGGTACCGGGTTCAAATCCCGGACGGACCCGAGTTTTTGCAGAAGTAATTTAGAGACTATTTAAAAGCAACTAACTACAGGGTAGGCCTATGAGTTGAGCATGTTTAGTTACACACATGGTCCGTTGGTCTAGGGGTATGATACTCGCTTTGGGTGCGAGTGGTCCCGGGTTCAAATCCTGGACGGACTCGAGATTTGCAAAAGTAAATTAGTGACTATTTAAATGCAACTAACTACAGGGTAGGTCTATGAGTTGAGCATGTTTAGTTACACACATGGTTCGTTGGTCTAGGGCTATGCTACTCGCTTAGGGTGCGTGTGGTACCGGGTTCAAATCCCGGACGGACCCGAGTTTTTGCAGAAGTAATTTAGTGGCTATTTAAATGCAACTAACTACAAGGTAGGCCTATGAGTTGAGCATATTTGGTTACAGGCATGGTCCGTTGGTCTAGGGGTATGATACTCGCTTAGGGTGTGAGTGGTCCCGAGAAAAAATCCCGGACGGACCCGAGTTTTTGCCGAAGTAATTTAGAGACTATTTAAAAGCAACTAACTACAGGGTAGGCCTATGAGTTGAGCATGTTTAGTTACACACATGGTCCGTTGGTCTAGGGGTATGATACTCGCTTTGGGTGCGAGTGGTCCCGGGTTCAAATCCCGGACGGACTCGAGTATATGCAGAAGTAATTAAGTGACTATTTAAATGCAACTAACTACAGGGTAGGTCTATGAGTTGAGCATGTTTAGTTACACACATGGTTCGTTGGTCTAGGGCTATGCTACTCGCTTAGGGTGCGAGTGGTACCGGGTTCAAATCCCGGACGGACCCGAGTTTTTGCAGAAGTAATTTAGTGGCTATTTAAATGCAACTAACTACAAGGTAGGCCTATGAGTTGAGCATATTTGGTTACAGGCATGGTCTAGGGGTATGATACTCGCTTAGTGTGTGAGTGGTCCCGAGATAAAATCCCGGACGGACCCGAGTTTTTGCCGAAGTAATTTAGAGACTATTTAAAAGCAACTAACTACAGGGTAGGCCTATGAGTTGAGCATGTTTAGTTACACACATGGTCCGTTGGTCTAGGGGTATGATACTCGCTTTGGGTGCGAGTGGTCCCGGGTTCAAATCCCGGACGGACCCGAGTTTTTGCAAAAGTAAATTAGTGACTATTTTAATGCAACTTACTACAGGGTAGGCCTATGAGTTGAGCATGTTTAGTTACACACATGGTCCTTTGGTCTAGGGGTATGATACTCGCTTTGGGTGCGAGTGGTCCCGGGTTCAAATCCCGGACAGACCCGAGTTTTTGCAAAAGTAAATTAGTGGCTATTTTAATGCAACTAACTACAGGGTAGGCCTATGAGTTGAGCATTTTTAGTTACACACATGGTCCATTGGTCTAGGGGTATGATACTCGCTTTGGGTGCGAGTGGTCCCGGGTTCAAATCCCGGACGGACTCGAGTATATGCAGAAGTAATTAAGTGACTATTTAAAAGCAACTAACTGCAGGGTAGGTCTATGAATTCAGCATGTTTAGTTACACACATGGTTCGTTGGTGTAGGGCTATGATACTCGCTTTGGGTGCGAGTGGTCCCGGGTTCAAATCCTGGATGAAGCCTAGTTTTTGCAGAAGTAATTAAGAGACTATTTAAATTTAACTAACAACAAGGTAGGCCTACGAGTTTAGCATGTTTCAGTATCATTCATGGTCCGTTGGTCTAGGGGTATGATACACGCTTCGGGTGTGAGTGGCCCCGGGTTCAAATCCTGGACGGACCCGAGTTTATGCAGAAGCAATTTAGTGACTATTTAAAAGCAACTAACTACAGGGTAGGCCTATGAGTTGAGCATGTTTAGTTACACACATGGTCCGTTGGTCTAGGGGTATGATACTCGCTTTGGGTGCGAGTGGTCCCGGGTTCAAATCCCGGACGGACCCGAGTATATGCAGAAGTAATTAAGTGACTATTTAAATGCAACTAACTACAGGGTAGGTCTATGAGTTGAGCATGTTTAGTTACACACATGGTTCGTTGGTCTAGGGCTATGCTACTCGCTTAGGGTGCGTGTGGTACCGGGTTCAAATCCCGGACGGACCCGAGTTTTTGCAGAAGTAATTTAGTGGCTATTTAAATGCAACTAACTACAGGGTAGGCCTATGAGTTGAGCATGTTTAGTTACACACATGGTCCTTTGGTCTAGGGGTATGATACTCGCTTTGGGTGCGAGTGGTCCCGGGTTCAAATCCCGGACAGACCCGAGTTTTTGCAAAAGTAAATTAGTGGCTATTTTAATGCAACTAACTACAGGGTAGGCCTATGAGTTGAGCATTTTTAGTTACACACATGGTCCATTGGTCTAGGGGTATGATACTCGCTTTGGGTGCGAGTGGTCCCGGGTTCAAATCCCGGACGGACTCGAGTATATGCAGAAGTAATTAAGTGACTATTTAAAAGCAACTAACTGCAGGGTAGGTCTATGAATTGAGCATGTTTAGTTACACACATGGTTCGTTGGTGTAGGGCTATGATACTCGCTTTGGGTGCGAGTGGTCCCGGGTTCAAATCCTGGATGAAGCCTAGTTTTTGCAGAAGTAATTAAGAGACTATTTAAATTTAACTAACAACAAGGTAGGCCTACGAGTTTAGCATGTTTCAGTATCATTCATGGTCCGTTGGTCTAGGGGTATGATACACGCTTCGGGTGTGAGTGGCCCCGGGTTCAAATCCTGGACGGACCCGAGTTTATGCAGAAGCAATTTAGTGACTATTTAAAAGCAACTAACTACAGGGTAGGCCTATGAGTTGAGCATGTTTAGTTACACACATGGTCCGTTGGTCTAGGGGTATGATACTCGCTTTGGGTGCGAGTGGTCCCGGGTTCAAATCCCGGACGGACCCGAGTATATGCAGAAGTAATTAAGTGACTATTTAAATGCAACTAACTACAGGGTAGGTCTATGAGTTGAGCATGTTTAGTTACACACATGGTTCGTTGGTCTAGGGCTATGCTACTCGCTTAGGGTGCGTGTGGTACCGGGTTCAAATCCCGGACGGACCCGAGTTTTTGCAGAAGTAATTTAGTGGCTATTTAAATGCAACTAACTACAAGGTAGGCCTATGAGTTGAGCATATTTGGTTACAGGCATGGTCCGTTGGTCTAGGGGTATGATACTCGCTTTGGGTGCGAGTGGTCCCGGGTTCAAATCCCGGACGGACCCGAGTTTTTGCAAAAGTAAATTAGTGACTATTTTAATGCAACTAACTACAGGGTAGGCCTATGAGTTGAGCATGTTTAGTTACACACATGGTCCTTTGGTCTAGGGGTATGATACTCGCTTTGGGTGCGAGTGGTCCCGGGTTCAAATCCCGGACAGACCCGAGTTTTTGCAAAAGCAATTTAGTGACTATTTAAAAGCAACTAACTACAGGGTAGGCCTATGAGTTGAGCATGTTTAGTTACACACATGGTCCGTTGGTCTAGGGGTATGATACTCGCTTTGGGTGCGAGTGGTCCCGGGTTCAAATCCCGGACGGACCCGAGTATATGCAGAAGTAATTAAGTGACTATTTAAATGCAACTAACTACAGGGTAGGTCTATGAGTTGAGCATGTTTAGTTACACATATGGTTCGTTGGTCTAGGGCTATGCTACTCGCTTAGGGTGCGTGTGGTACCGGGTTCAAATCCCGGACGGACCCGAGTTTTTGCAGAAGTAATTTAGAGACTATTTAAAAGCAACTAACTACAGGGTAGGCCTATGAGTTGAGCATGTTTAGTTACACACATGGTCCGTTGGTCTAGGGGTATGATACTCGCTTTGGGTGCGAGTGGTCCCGGGTTCAAATCCCGGACGGACCCGAGTTTTTGCAAAAGTAAATTAGTGACTATTTTAATGCAACTAACTACAGGGTAGGCCTATGAGTTGAGCATGTTTAGTTACACACATGGTCCTTTGGTCTAGGGGTATGATACTCGCTTTGGGTGCGAGTGGTCCCGGGTTCAAATCCCGGACAGACCCGAGTTTTTGCAAAAGTAAATTAGTGGCTATTTTAATGCAACTAACTACAGGGTAGGTCTATGAGTTGAGCATGTTTAGTTACACACATGGTTCGTTGGTCTAGGGCTATGCTACTCGCTTAGGGTGCGTGTGGTACCGGGTTCAAATCCCGGACGGACCCGAGTTTTTGCAGAAGTAATTTAGTGGCTATTTAAATGCAACTAACTACAGGGTAGGCCTATGAGTTGAGCATGTTTAGTTACACACATGGTCCTTTGGTCTAGGGGTATGATACTCGCTTTGGGTGCGAGTGGTCCCGGGTTCAAATCCCGGACAGACCCGAGTTTTTGCAAAAGTAAATTAGTGGCTATTTTAATGCAACTAACTACAGGGTAGGCCTATGAGTTGAGCATTTTTAGTTACACACATGGTCCATTGGTCTAGGGGTATGATACTCGCTTTGGGTGCGAGTGGTCCCGGGTTCAAATCCCGGACGGACTCGAGTATATGCAGAAGTAATTAAGTGACTATTTAAAAGCAACTAACTGCAGGGTAGGTCTATGAATTGAGCATGTTTAGTTACACACATGGTTCGTTGGTGTAGGGCTATGATACTCGCTTTGGGTGCGAGTGGTCCCGGGTTCAAATCCTGGATGAAGCCTAGTTTTTGCAGAAGTAATTAAGAGACTATTTAAATTTAACTAACAACAAGGTAGGCCTACGAGTTTAGCATGTTTCAGTATCATTCATGGTCCGTTGGTCTAGGGGTATGATACACGCTTCGGGTGTGAGTGGCCCCGGGTTCAAATCCTGGACGGACCCGAGTTTATGCAGAAGCAATTTAGTGACTATTTAAAAGCAACTAACTACAGGGTAGGCCTATGAGTTGAGCATGTTTAGTTACACACATGGTCCGTTGGTCTAGGGGTATGATACTCGCTTTGGGTGCGAGTGGTCCCGGGTTCAAATCCCGGACGGACCCGAGTATATGCAGAAGTAATTAAGTGACTATTTAAATGCAACTAACTACAGGGTAGGTCTATGAGTTGAGCATGTTTAGTTACACACATGGTTCGTTGGTCTAGGGCTATGCTACTCGCTTAGGGTGCGTGTGGTACCGGGTTCAAATCCCGGACGGACCCGAGTTTTTGCAGAAGTAATTTAGTGGCTATTTAAATGCAACTAACTACAAGGTAGGCCTATGAGTTGAGCATATTTGGTTACAGGCATGGTCCGTTGGTCTAGGGGTATGATACTCGCTTTGGGTGCGAGTGGTCCCGGGTTCAAATCCCGGACGGACCCGAGTTTTTGCAAAAGTAAATTAGTGACTATTTTAATGCAACTAACTACAGGGTAGGCCTATGAGTTGAGCATGTTTAGTTACACACATGGTCCTTTGGTCTAGGGGTATGATACTCGCTTTGGGTGCGAGTGGTCCCGGGTTCAAATCCCGGACAGACCCGAGTTTTTGCAAAAGCAATTTAGTGACTATTTAAAAGCAACTAACTACAGGGTAGGCCTATGAGTTGAGCATGTTTAGTTACACACATGGTCCGTTGGTCTAGGGGTATGATACTCGCTTTGGGTGCGAGTGGTCCCGGGTTCAAATCCCGGACGGACCCGAGTATATGCAGAAGTAATTAAGTGACTATTTAAATGCAACTAACTACAGGGTAGGTCTATGAGTTGAGCATGTTTAGTTACACATATGGTTCGTTGGTCTAGGGCTATGCTACTCGCTTAGGGTGCGTGTGGTACCGGGTTCAAATCCCGGACGGACCCGAGTTTTTGCAGAAGTAATTTAGAGACTATTTAAAAGCAACTAACTACAGGGTAGGCCTATGAGTTGAGCATGTTTAGTTACACACATGGTCCGTTGGTCTAGGGGTATGATACTCGCTTTGGGTGCGAGTGGTCCCGGGTTCAAATCCCGGACGGACCCGAGTTTTTGCAAAAGTAAATTAGTGACTATTTTAATGCAACTAACTACAGGGTAGGCCTATGAGTTGAGCATGTTTAGTTACACACATGGTCCTTTGGTCTAGGGGTATGATACTCGCTTTGGGTGCGAGTGGTCCCGGGTTCAAATCCCGGACAGACCCGAGTTTTTGCAAAAGTAAATTAGTGGCTATTTTAATGCAACTAACTACAGGGTAGGCCTATGAGTTGAGCATTTTTAGTTACACACATGGTCCATTGGTCTAGGGGTATGATACTCGCTTTGGGTGCGAGTGGTCCCGGGTTCAAATCCCGGACGGACTCGAGTATATGCAGAAGTAATTAAGTGACTATTTAAAAGCAACTAACTGCAGGGTAGGTCTATGAATTGAGCATGTTTAGTTACACACATGGTTCGTTGGTGTAGGGCTATGATACTCGCTTTGGGTGCGAGTGGTCCCGGGTTCAAATCCTGGATGAAGCCTAGTTTTTGCAGAAGTAATTAAGAGACTATTTAAATTTAACTAACAACAAGGTAGGCCTACGAGTTTAGCATGTTTCAGTATCATTCATGGTCCGTTGGTCTAGGGGTATGATACACGCTTCGGGTGTGAGTGGCCCCGGGTTCAAATCCTGGACGGACCCGAGTTTATGCAGAAGCAATTTAGTGACTATTTAAAAGCAACTAACTACAGGGTAGGCCTATGAGTTGAGCATGTTTAGTTACACACATGGTCCGTTGGTCTAGGGGTATGATACTCGCTTTGGGTGCGAGTGGTCCCGGGTTCAAATCCCGGACGGACCCGAGTATATGCAGAAGTAATTAAGTGACTATTTAAATGCAACTAACTACAGGGTAGGTCTATGAGTTGAGCATGTTTAGTTACACACATGGTTCGTTGGTCTAGGGCTATGCTACTCGCTTAGGGTGCGTGTGGTACCGGGTTCAAATCCCGGACGGACCCGAGTTTTTGCAGAAGTAATTTAGTGGCTATTTAAATGCAACTAACTACAAGGTAGGCCTATGAGTTGAGCATATTTGGTTACAGGCATGGTCCGTTGGTCTAGGGGTATGATACTCGCTTAGGGTGTGAGTGGTCCCGAGATAAAATCCCGGACGGACCCGAGTTTTTGCCGAAGTAATTTAGAGACTATTTAAAAGCAACTAACTACAGGGTAGGCCTATGAGTTGAGCATGTTTAGTTACACACATGGTCCGTTGGTCTAGGGGTATGATACTCGCTTTGGGTGCGAGTGGTCCCGGGTTCAAATCCCGGACGGACTCGAGTATATGCAGAAGTAATTAAGTGACTATTTAAATGCAACTAACTACAGGGTAGGTCTATGAGTTGAGCATGTTTAGTTACACACATGGTTCGTTGGTCTAGGGCTATGCTACTCGCTTAGGGTGCGAGTGGTACCGGGTTCAAATCCCGGACGGACCCGAGTTTTTGCAGAAGTAATTTAGTGGCTATTTAAATGCAACTAACTACAAGGTAGGCCTATGAGTTGAGCATATTTGGTTACAGGCATGGTCTAGGGGTATGATACTCGCTTAGGGTGTGAGTGGTCCCGAGATAAAATCCCGGACGGACCCGAGTTTTTGCCGAAGTAATTTAGAGACTATTTAAAAGCAACTAACTACAGGGTAGGCCTATGAGTTGAGCATGTTTAGTTACACACATGGTCCGTTGGTCTAGGGGTATGATACTCGCTTTGGGTGCGAGTGGTCCCGGGTTCAAATCCCGGACGGACCCGAGTTTTTGCAAAAGTAAATTAGTGACTATTTTAATGCAACTAACTACAGGGTAGGCCTATGAGTTGAGCATGTTTAGTTACACACATGGTCCTTTGGTCTAGGGGTATGATACTCGCTTTGGGTGCGAGTGGTCCCGGGTTCAAATCCCGGACAGACCCGAGTTTTTGCAAAAGTAAATTAGTGGCTATTTTAATGCAACTAACTACAGGGTAGGCCTATGAGTTGAGCATTTTTAGTTACACACATGGTCCATTTGTCTAGGGGTATGATACTCGCTTTGGGTGCGAGTGGTCCCGGGTTCAAATCCCGGACGGACTCGAGTATATGCAGAAGTAATTAAGTGACTATTTAAAAGCAACTAACTGCAGGGTAGGTCTATGAATTGAGCAGGTTTAGTTACACACATGGTTCGTTGGTGTAGGGCTATGATACTCGCTTTGGGTGCGAGTGGTCCCGGGTTCAAATCCTGGATGAAGCCTAGTTTTTGCAGAAGTAATTAAGAGACTATTTAAATTTAACTAACAACAAGGTAGGCCTACGAGTTTAGCATGTTTCAGTATCATTCATGGTCCGTTGGTCTAGGGGTATGATACACGCTTCGGGTGTGAGTGGCCCCGGGTTCAAATCCTGGACGGACCCGAGTTTATGCAGAAGCAATTTAGTGACTATTTAAAAGCAACTAACTACAGGGTAGGCCTATGAGTTGAGCATGTTTAGTTACACACATGGTCCTTTGGTCAAGGGGTATGATACTCGCTTTGGGTGCGAGTGGTCCCGGGTTCAAATCCCGGACGGACCCGAGTATATGCAGAAGTAATTTAGAGCCTATTTAAATGCAACTAACTACAGGGTAGGTCTATGAGTTGAGCATGTTTAGTTACACACATGGTTCGTTGGTCTAGGGCTATGCTACTCGCTTAGGGTGCGTGTGGTACCGGGTTCAAATCCCGGACGGACCCGAGTTTTTGCAGAAGTAATTTAGTGGCTATTTAAATGCAACTAACTACAAGGTAGGCCTATGAGTTGAGCATATTTGGTTACAGGCATGGTCCGTTGGTCTAGGGGTATGATACTCGCTTAGGGTGTGAGTGGTCCCGAGATAAAATCCCGGACGGACCCGAGTTTTTGCCGAAGTAATTTAGAGACTATTTAAAAGCAACTAACTACAGGGTAGGCCTATGAGTTGAGCATGTTTAGTTACACACATGGTCCGTTGGTCTAGGGGTATGATACTCGCTTTGGGTGCGAGTGGACCCGGGTCCAAATCCCGGACGGACCCGAGTTTTTGCAAAAGTAAATTAGTGACTATTTTAATGCAACTAACTACAGGGTAGGCCTATGAGTTGAGCATGTTTAGTTACACACATGGTCCGTTGGTCTAGGGGTATGATACTCGCTTTGG
Organism: Phalangium opilio; assembly: GCF_054372755.1. Taxonomy (NCBI): domain Eukaryota; kingdom Metazoa; phylum Arthropoda; class Arachnida; order Opiliones; family Phalangiidae; genus Phalangium; species Phalangium opilio. The sequence goes on from NW_028324198.1 coordinate 3,858,837, forward strand.
GTGCGAGTGGTCCCGGGTTCAAATCCCGGACGGACCCGAGTTTTTGCAAAAGTAAATTAGTGGCTATTTTAATGCAACTAACTACAGGGTAGGCCTACGAGTTTAGCATGTTTCAGTATCATTCATGGTCCGTTGGTCTAGGGGTATGATACACGCTTCGGGTGTGAGTGGCCCCGGGTTCAAATCCTGGACGGACCCGAGTTTATGCAGAAGCAATTTAGTGACTATTTAAAAGCAACTAACTACAGGGTAGGCCTATGAGTTGAGTATGTTTAGTTACAAACATGGTCCGTTGGTCTAGGGGTATGATACTCGCTTAGGGTGCGTGTGGTCCCGGGTTAAAATCCCGGACGAAGCCGAGTTTTTGCAGAAGTAATTTAGTGACTAATTAAATGCAACTAACAACAAGGTAGGCCTACGAGTTTAGCATGTTTCAGTATCATTCATGGTCCGTTTGTCTAGGGGTATGATACACGCTTCGGGTGTGAGTGGCCCCGGGTTCAAATCCTGGACGGACCCGAGTTTATGCAGAAGCAATTTAGTGACTATTTAAAAGCAACTAACTACAGGGTAGGCCTATGAGTTGAGCATGTTTAGTTACACACATGGTCCGTTGGTCAAGGGGTATGATACTCGCTTTGGGTGCGAGTGGTCCCGGGTTCAAATCCCGGACGGACCCGAGTATATGCAGAAGTAATTTAGAGACTATTTAAATGCAACTAACTACAGGGTAGGTCTATGAGTTGAGCATGTTTAGTTACACACATGGTTCGTTGGTCTAGGGCTATGCTACTCGCTTAGGGTGCGTGTGGTACCGGGTTCAAATCCCGGACGGACCCGAGTTTTTGCAGAAGTAATTTATTGGCTATTTAAATGCAACTAACTACAAGGTAGGCCTATGAGTTGAGCATATTTGGTTACAGGCATGGTCCGTTGGTCTAGGGGTATGATACTCGCTTAGGGTGCGTGTGGTCCCGGGTTAAAATCCCGGACGAAGCCGAGTTTTTGCAGAAGTAATTTAGTGACTAATTAAATGCAACTAACAACAAGGTAGGCCTACGAGTTTAGCATGTTTCAGTATCATTCATGGTCCGTTGGTCTAGGGGTATGATACACGCTTCGGGTGTGAGTGGCCCCGGGTTCAAATCCTGGACGGACCCGAGTTTATGCAGAAGCAATTTAGTGACTATTTAAAAGCAACTAACTACAGGGTAGGCCTATGAGTTGAGCATGTTTAGTTACACACATGGTCCGTTGGTCTAGGGGTATGATACTCGCTTTGGGTGCGAGTGGTCCCGGGTTCAAATCCCGGACGGACTCGAGTATATGCAGAAGTAATTAAGTGACTATTTAAAAGCAACTAACTGCAGGGTAGGTCTATGAATTGAGCATATTTAGTTACACACATGGTTCGTTGGTGTAGGGCTATGATACTCGCTTTGGGTGCGAGTGGTCCCGGGTTCAAATCCTGGATGAAGCCTAGTTTTTGCAGAAGTAATTAAGAGACTATTTAAATTTAACTAACAACAAGGTAGGCCTACGAGTTTAGCATGTTTCAGTATCAATCATGGTCCGTTGGTCTAGGGGTATGATACACGCTTCGGGTGTGAGTGGCCCCGGGTTCAAATCCTGGACGGACCCGAGTTTATGCAGAAGCAATTTAGTGACTATTTAAAAGCAACTAACTACAGGGTAGGCCTATGAGTTGAGCATGTTTAGTTACACACATGGTCCGTTGGTCAAGGGGTATGATACACGCTTCGGGTGTGAGTGGCCCCGGGTTCAAATCCTGGACGGACCCGAGTTTATGCAGAAGCAATTTAGTGACTATTTAAAAGCAACTAACTACAGGGTAGGCCTATGAGTTGAGCATGTTTAGTTACACACATGGTCCGTTGGTCTAGGGGTATGATACTCGCTTTGGGTGCGAGTGGTCCCGAGATAAAATCCCGGACGGACCCGAGTTTTTGCCGAAGTAATTTAGAGACTATTTAAAAGCAACTAACTACAGGGTAGGCCTATGAGTTGAGCATGTTTAGTTACACACATGGTCCGTTGGTCTAGGGGTATGATACTCGCTTTGGGTGCGAGTGGACCCGGGTCCAAATCCCGGACGGACCCGAGTTTTTGCAAAAGTAAATTAGTGACTATTTTAATGCAACTAACTACAGGGTAGGCCTATGAGTTGAGCATGTTTAGTTACACACATGGTCCGTTGGTCTAGGGGTATGATACTCGCTTTGGGTGCGAGTGGTCCCGGGTTCAAATCCCGGACGGACCCGAGTTTTTGCAAAAGTAAATTAGTGGCTATTTTAATGCAACTAACTACAGGGTAGGCCTACGAGTTTAGCATGTTTCAGTATCATTCATGGTCCGTTGGTCTAGGGGTATGATACTCGCTTTGGGTGTGAGTGGCCCCGGGTTCAAATCCTGGACGGACCCGAGTTTATGCAGAAGCAATTTAGTGACTATTTAAAAGCAACTAACTACAGGGTAGGCCTATGAGTTGAGTATGTTTAGTTACAAACATGGTCCGTTGGTCTAGGGGTATGATACTCGCTTAGGGTGCGTGTGGTCCCGGGTTAAAATCCCGGACGAAGCCGAGTTTTTGCAGAAGTAATTTAGTGACTAATTAAATGCAACTAACAACAAGGTAGGCCTACGAGTTTAGCATGTTTCAGTATCATTCATGGTCCGTTGGTCTAGGGGTATGATACACGCTTCGGGTGTGAGTGGCCCCGGGTTCAAATCCTGGACGGACCCGAGTTTATGCAGAAGCAATTTAGTGACTATTTAAAAGCAACTAACTACAGGGTAGGCCTATGAGTTGAGCATGTTTAGTTACACACATGGTCCGTTGGTCAAGGGGTATGATACACGCTTCGGGTGTGAGTGGCCCCGGGTTCAAATCCTGGACGGACCCGAGTTTATGCAGAAGCAATTTAGTGACTATTTAAAAGCAACTAACTACAGGGTAGGCCTATGAGTTGAGCATGTTTAGTTACACACATGGTCCGTTGGTCTAGGGGTATGATACTCGCTTTGGGTGCGAGTGGTCCCGAGATAAAATCCCGGACGGACCCGAGTTTTTGCCGAAGTAATTTAGAGACTATTTAAAAGCAACTAACTACAGGGTAGGCCTATGAGTTGAGCATGTTTAGTTACACACATGGTCCGTTGGTCTAGGGGTATGATACTCGCTTTGGGTGCGAGTGGACCCGGGTCCAAATCCCGGACGGACCCGAGTTTTTGCAAAAGTAAATTAGTGACTATTTTAATGCAACTAACTACAGGGTAGGCCTATGAGTTGAGCATGTTTAGTTACACACATGGTCCGTTGGTCTAGGGGTATGATACTCGCTTTGGGTGCGAGTGGTCCCGGGTTCAAATCCCGGACGGACCCGAGTTTTTGCAAAAGTAAATTAGTGGCTATTTTAATGCAACTAACTACAGGGTAGGCCTACGAGTTTAGCATGTTTCAGTATCATTCATGGTCCGTTGGTCTAGGGGTATGATACTCGCTTTGGGTGTGAGTGGCCCCGGATTCAAATCCTGGACGGACCCGAGTTTATGCAGAAGCAATTTAGTGACTATTTAAAAGCAACTAACTACAGGGTAGGCCTATGAGTTGAGTATGTTTAGTTACAAACATGGTCCGTTGGTCTAGGGGTATGATACTCGCTTAGGGTGCGTGTGGTCCCGGGTTAAAATCCCGGACGAAGCCGAGTTTTTGCAGAAGTAATTTAGTGACTAATTAAATGCAACTAACAACAAGGTAGGCCTACGAGTTTAGCATGTTTCAGTATCATTCATGGTCCGTTGGTCTAGGGGTATGATACACGCTTCGGGTGTGAGTGGCCCCGGGTTCAAATCCTGGACGGACCCGAGTTTATGCAGAAGCAATTTAGTGACTATTTAAAAGCAACTAACTACAGGGTAGGCCTATGAGTTGAGCATGTTTAGTTACACACATGGTCCGTTGGTCTAGGGGTATGATACTCGCTTTGGGTGCGAGTGGTCCCGGGTTCAAATCCCGGACGGACTCGAGTATATGCAGAAGTAATTAAGTGACTATTTAAAAGCAACTAACTGCAGGGTAGGTCTATGAATTGAGCATGTTTAGTTACACACATGGTTCGTTGGTGTAGGGCTATGATACTCGCTTTGGGTGCGAATGGTCCCGGGTTCAAATCCTGGATGAAGCCTAGTTTTTGCAGAAGTAATTAAGAGACTATTTAAATTTAACTAACAACAAGGTAGGCCTACGAGTTTAGCATGTTTCAGTATCATTCATGGTCCGTTGGTCTAGGGGTATGATACACGCTTCGGGTGTGAGTGGCCCCGGGTTCAAATCCTGGACGGACCCGAGTTTATGCAGAAGCAATTTAGTGACTATTTAAAAGCAACTAACTACAGGGTAGGCCTATGAGTTGAGCATGTTTAGTTACACACATGGTCCGTTGGTCAAGGGGTATGATACTCGCTTTGGGTGCGAGTGGTCCCGGGTTCAAATCCCGGACGGACCCGAGTATATGCAGAAGTAATTTAGAGACTATTTAAATGCAACTAACTACAGGGTAGGTCTATGAGTTGAGCATGTTTAGTTACACACATGGTTCGTTGGTCTAGGGCTATGCTACTCGCTTAGGGTGCGTGTGGTACCGGGTTCAAATCCCGGACGGACCCGAGTTTTTGCAGAAGTAATTTAGTGGCTATTTAAATGCAACTAACTACAAGGTAGGCCTATGAGTTGAGCATATTTGGTTACAGGCATGGTCCGTTGGTCTAGGGGTATGATACTCGCTTAGGGTGCGTGTGGTCCCGGGTTAAAATCCCGGACGAAGCCGAGTTTTTGCAGAAGTAATTTAGTGACTAATTAAATGCAACTAACAACAAGGTAGGCCTACGAGTTTAGCATGTTTCAGTATCATTCATGGTCCGTTGGTCTAGGGGTATGATACACGCTTCGGGTGTGAGTGGCCCCGGGTTCAAATCCTGGACGGACCCGAGTTTATGCAGAAGCAATTTAGTGACTATTTAAAAGCAACTAACTACAGGGTAGGCCTATGAGTTGAGCATGTTTAGTTACACACATGGTCCGTTGGTCTAGGGGTATGATACTCGCTTTGGGTGCGAGTGGTCCCGGGTTCAAATCCCGGACGGACTCGAGTATATGCAGAAGTAATTAAGTGACTATTTAAAAGCAACTAACTGCAGGGTAGGTCTATGAATTGAGCATGTTTAGTTACACACATGGTTCGTTGGTGTAGGGCTATGATACTCTCTTTGGGTGCGAGTGGTCCCGGGTTCAAATCCTGGATGAAGCCTAGTTTTTGCAGAAGTAATTAAGAGACTATTTAAATTTAACTAACAACAAGGTAGGCCTACGAGTTTAGCATGTTTCAGTATCATTCATGGTCCGTTGGTCTAGGGGTATGATACACGCTTCGGGTGTGAGTGGCCCCGGGTTCAAATCCTGGACGGACCCGAGTTTATGCAGAAGCAATTTAGTGACTATTTAAAAGCAACTAACTACAGGGTAGGCCTATGAGTTGAGCATGTTTAGTTACACACATGGTCCGTTGGTCAAGGGGTATGATACACGCTTCGGGTGTGAGTGGCCCCGGGTTCAAATCCTGGACGGACCCGTGTTTATGCAGAAGCAATTTAGTGACTATTTAAAAGCAACTAACTACAGGGTAGGCCTATGAGTTGAGCATGTTTAGTTACACACATGGTCCGTTGGTCTAGGGGTATGATACTCGCTTTGGGTGCGAGTGGTCCCGGGTTCAAATCCCGGACGGACCCGAGTTTTTGCAAAAGTAAATTAGTGGCTATTTTAATGCAACTAACTACAGGGTAGGCCTACGAGTTTAGCATGTTTCAGTATCATTCATGGTCCGTTGGTCTAGGGGTATGATACACGCTTCGGGTGTGAGTGGCCCCGGGTTCAAATCCTGGACGGACCCGAGTTTATGCAGAAGCAATTTAGTGACTATTTAAAAGCAACTAACTACAGGGTAGGCCTATGAGTTGAGTATGTTTAGTTACAAACATGGTCCGTTGGTCTAGGGGTATGATACTCGCTTAGGGTGCGTGTGGTCCCGGGTTAAAATCCCGGACGAAGCCGAGTTTTTGCAGAAGTAATTTAGTGACTAATTAAATGCAACTAACAACAAGGTAGGCCTACGAGTTTAGCATGTTTCAGTATCATTCATGGTCCGTTGGTCTAGGGGTATGATACACGCTTCGGGTGTGAGTGGCCCCGGGTTCAAATCCAGGACGGACCCGAGTTTATGCAGAAGCAATTTAGTGACTATTTAAAAGCAACTAACTACAGGGTAGGCCTATGAGTTGAGCATGTTTAGTTACACACATGGTCCGTTGGTCTAGGGGTATGATACTCGCTTAGGGTGCGAGTGGTACCGGGTTCAAATCCCGGACGGACCCGAGTATATGCAGAAGTAATTAAGTGACTATTTAAATGCAACTAACTACAGGGTAGGTCTATGAGTTGAGCATGTTTAGTTACACACATGGTTCGTTGGTCTAGGGGTATGATACTCGCTTCGGGTGTGAGTGGCCCCGGGTTGAAATCCTGGACGGACCCGAGTTTATGCAGAAGCAATTTAGTGACTATTTAAAAGCAACTAACTACAGGGTAGGCCTATGAGTTGAGCATGTTTAGTTACACACATGGTCCGTTGGTCTAGGGCTATGCTACTCGCTTAGGGTGCGTGTGGTACCGGGTTCAAATCCCGGACGGACCCGAGTTTTTGCAGAAGTAATTTAGTGGCTATTTATATGCAACTAACTACAAGGTAGGCCTATGAGTTGAGCATATTTGGTTACAGGCATGGTCCGTTGGTCTAGGGGTATGATACTCGCTTAGGGTGTGAGTGGTCCCGAGATAAAATCCCGGACGGAACCGAGTTTTTGCCGAAGTAATTTAGAGACTATTTAAAAGCAACTAACTACAGGGTAGGCCTATGAGTTGATTATGTTTAGTTACACACATGGTCCGTTGGTCTAGGGGTATGATACTCGCTTTGGGTGCGAGTGGTCCCGGGTCCAAATCCCGGACGGACCCGAGTTTTTGCAAAAGTAAATTAGTGACTATTTTAATGCAACTAACTACAGGGTAGGCCTATGAGTTGAGCATGTTTAGTTACACACATGGTCCGTTGGTCTAGGGGTATGATACTCGCTTTGGGTGCGAGTGGTACCGGGTTCAAATCCCGGACGGACCCGAGTATATGCAGAAGTAATTAAGTGACTATTTAAATGCAACTAACTACAGGGTAGGTCTATGAGTTGAGCATGTTTAGTGACACACATGGTTCGTTGGTCTAGGGCTATGCTACTCGCTTAGGGTGCGAGTGGTACCGGGTTCAAATCCCGGACGGACCCGAGTTTTTGCAGAAGTAATTTAGTGGCTATTTAAATGCAACTAACTACCAGGTAGGCCTATGAGTTGAGCATATTTGGTTACAGGCATGGTCCGTTGGTCTAGGGGTATGATACTCGCTTAGGGTGTGAGTGGTCCCGAGATAAAATCCCGGACGGACCCGAGTTTTTGCCGAAGTAATTTAGAGACTATTTAAAAGCAACTAACTACAGGGTAGGCCTATGAGTAGAGCATGTTTAGTTGCACACATGGTCCGTTGGTCTAGGGGTATGATACTCGCTTTGGGTGCGAGTGGTCCCGGGTTCAAATCCTGGATGAACTCGAGTTTTTGCAGAAGTAATTAAGAGACTATTTAAATGCAACTAACAACAAGGTAGGCCTATGAGTTGAGTATGTTTAGTTACACACATGGTCCGTTGGTCTAGGGGTATGATACTCGCTTAGGGTGCGTGTGGTCCCGGGATAAAATCCCGGACGAAGCCGAGTTTTTGCAGAAGTAATTTAGTGACTAATTAAATGCAACTAACAACAAGGTAGGCCTACGAGTTTAGCATGTTTCAGTATCATTCATGGTCCGTTGGTCTAGGGGTATGATACACGCTTCGGGTGTGAGTGGCCCCGGGTTGAAATCCAGGACGGACCCGAGTTTATGCAGAAGCAATTTAGTGACTATTTAAAAGCAACTAAATACAGGGTAGGCCTATGAGTTGAGCATGTTTAGTTACACACATGGTCCGTTGGTCTAGGGCTATGCTACTCGCTTAGGGTGCGTGTGGTACCGGGTTCAAATCCCGGACGGACCCGAGTTTTTGCAGAAGTAATTTAGTGGCTATTTATATGCAACTAACTACAAGGTAGGCCTATGAGTTGAGCATATTTGGTTACAGGCATGGTCCGTTGGTCTAGGGGTATGATACTTGCTTAGGGTGTGAGTGGTCCCGAGATAAAATCCCGGACGGACCCGAGTTTTTGCCGAAGTAATTTAGAGACTATTTAAAAGCAACTAACTACAGGGTAGGCCTATGAGTTGAGCATGTTTAGTTACACACATGGTCCGTTGGTCTAGGGGTATGATACTCGCTTTGGGTGCGAGTGGTCCCGGGTCCAAATCCCGGACGGACCCGAGTTTTTGCAAAAGTAAATTAGTGACTATTTTAATGCAACTAACTACAGGGTAGGCCTATGAGTTGAGCATGTTTAGTTACACACATGGTCCGTTGGTCTAGGGGTATGATACTCGCTTTGGGTGCGAGTGGTCCCGGGTTCAAATCCCGGACGGACCCGAGTTTTTGCAAAAGTAAATTAGTGGCTATTTTAATGCAACTAACTACAGGGTAGGCCTATGAGTTGAGCATTTTTAGTTACACACATGGTCCTTTGGTCTAGGGGTATGATACTCGCTTTGGGTGCGAGTGGTCCCGGGTTCAAATCCTGGATGAACTCGAGTTTTTGCAGAAGTAATTAAGAGACTATTTAAATGCAACTAACAACAAGGTAGGCCTATGAGTTGAGTATGTTTAGTTACACACATGGTCCGTTGGTCTAGGGGTATGATACTCGCTTAGGGTGCGTGTGGTCCCGGGATAAAATCCCGGACGAAGCCGAGTTTTTGCAGAAGTAATTTAGTGACTAATTAAATGCAACTAACAACAAGGTAGGCCTACGAGTTTAGCATGTTTCAGTATCATTCATGGTCCGTTGGTCTAGGGGTATGATACACGCTTCGGGTGTGAGTGGCCCCGGGTTGAAATCCTGGACGGACCCGAGTTTATGCAGAAGCAATTTAGTGACTATTTAAAAGCAACTAACTACAGGGTAGGCCTATGAGTTGAGCATGTTTAGTTACACACATGGTCCGTTGGTCTAGGGGTATGATACTCGCTTAGGGTGCGAGTGGTACCGGGTTCAAATCCCGGACGGACCCGAGTATATGCAGAAGTAATTAAGTGACTATTTAAATGCAACTAACTACAGGGTAGGTCTATGAGTTGAGCATGTTTAGTTACACACGTGGTTCGTTGGTCTAGGGGTATGATACTCGCTTCGGGTGTGAGTGGCCCCGGGTTGAAATCCTGGACGGACCCGAGTTTATGCAGAAGCAATTTAGTGACTATTTAAAAGCAACTAACTACAGGGTAGGCCTATGAGTTGAGCATGTTTAGTTACACACATGGTCCGTTGGTCTAGGGCTATGCTACTCGCTTAGGGTGCGTGTGGTACCGGGTTCAAATCCCTGACGGACCCGAGTTTTTGCAGAAGTAATTTAGTGGCTATTTATATGCAACTAACTACAAGGTAGGCCTATGAGTTGAGCATATTTGGTTACAGGCATGGTCCGTTGGTCTAGGGGTATGATACTCGCTTAGGGTGTGAGTGGTCCCGAGATAAAATCCCGGACGGAACCGAGTTTTTGCCGAAGTAATTTAGAGACTATTTAAAAGCAACTAACTACAGGGTAGGCCTATGAGTTGATTATGTTTAGTTACACACATGGTCCGTTGGTCTAGGGGTATGATACTCGCTTTGGGTGCGAGTGGTCCCGGGTCCAAATCCCGGACGGACCCGAGTTTTTGCAAAAGTAAATTAGTGACTATTTTAATGCAACTAACTACAGGGTAGGCCTATGAGTTGAGCATGTTTAGTTACACACATGGTCCGTTGGTCTAGGGGTATGATACTCGCTTTGGGTGCGAGTGGTCCCGGGTTCAAATCCCGGACGGACCCGAGTTTTTGCAAAAGTAAATTAGTGGCTATTTTAATGCAACTAACTACAGGGTAGGCCTATGAGTTGAGCATTTTTAGTTACACACATGGTCCTTTGGTCTAGGGGTATGATACTCGCTTTGGGTGCGAGTGGTCCCGGGTTCAAATCCTGGATGAACTCGAGTTTTTGCAGAAGTAATTAAGAGACTATTTAAATGCAACTAACAACAAGGTAGGCCTATGAGTTGAGTATGTTTAGTTACACACATGGTCCGTTGGTCTAGGGGTATGATACTCGCTTAGGGTGCGTGTGGTCCCGGGATAAAATCCCGGACGAAGCCGAGTTTTTGCAGAAGTAATTTAGTGACTAATTAAATGCAACTAACAACAAGGTAGGCCTACGAGTTTAGCATGTTTCAGTATCATTCATGGTCCGTTGGTGTATGATACACGCTTCGGGTGTGAGTGGCCCCGGGTTGAAATCCTGGACGGACCCGAGTTTATGCAGAAGCAATTTAGTGACTATTTAAAAGCAACTAACTACAGGGTAGGCCTATGAGTTGAGCATGTTTAGTTACACACGTGGTCCGTTGGTCTAGGGGTATGATACTCGCTTTGGGTGCGAGTGGTACCGGGTTCAAATCCCGGACGGACCCGAGTATATGCAGAAGTAATTAAGTGACTATTTAAATGCAACTAACTACAGGGTAGGTCTATGAGTTGAGCATGTTTAGTGACACACATGGTTCGTTGGTCTAGGGCTATGCTACTCGCTTAGGGTGCGAGTGGTACCGGGTTCAAATCCCGGACGGACCCGAGTTTTTGCTAAAGTAATTTAGTGGCTATTTAAATGCAACTAACTACCAGGTAGGCCTATGAGTTGAGCATTTTTAGTTACACACATGGTCCTTTGGTCTAGGGGTATGATACTCGCTTTGGGTGCGAGTGGTCCCGGGTTCAAATCCTGGATGAACTCGAGTTTTTGCAGAAGTAATTAAGAGACTATTTAAATGCAACTAACAACAAGGTAGGCCTATGAGTTGAGTATGTTTAGTTACACACATGGTCCGTTGGTCTAGGGGTATGATACTCGCTTAGGGTGCGTGTGGTCCCGGGATAAAATCCCGGACGAAGCCGAGTTTTTGCAGAAGTAATTTAGTGACTAATTAAATGCAACTAACAACAAGGTAGGCCTACGAGTTTAGCATGTTTCAGTATCATTCATGGTCCGTTGGTGTATGATACACGCTTCGGGTGTGAGTGGCCCCGGGTTGAAATCCTGGACGGACCCGAGTTTATGCAGAAGCAATTTAGTGACTATTTAAAAGCAACTAACTACAGGGTAGGCCTATGAGTTGAGCATGTTTAGTTACACACGTGGTCCGTTGGTCTAGGGGTATGATACTCACTTTGGGTGCGAGTGGTACCGGGTTCAAATCCCGGACGGACCCGAGTATATGCAGAAGTAATTAAGTGACTATTTAAATGCAACTAACTACAGGGTAGGTCTATGAGTTGAGCATGTTTAGTGACACACATGGTTCGTTGGTCTAGGGCTATGCTACTCGCTTAGGGTGCGAGTGGTACCGGGTTCAAATCCCGGACGGACCCGAGTTTTTGCAGAAGTAATTTAGTGGCTATTTAAATGCAACTAACTACCAGGTAGGCCTATGAGTTGAGCATATTTGGTTACAGGCATGGTCCGTTGGTCTAGGGGTATGATACTCGCTTAGGGTGTGAGTGGTCCCGAGATAAAATCCCGGACGGACCCGAGTTTTTGCCGAAGTAATTTAGAGACTATTTAAAAGCAACTAACTACAGGGTAGGCCTATGAGTAGAGCATGTTTAGTTGCACACATGGTCCGTTGGTCTAGGGGTATGATACTCGCTTTGGGTGCGAGTGGTCCCGGGTTCAAATCCTGGATGAACTCGAGTTTTTGCAGAAGTAATTAAGAGACTATTTAAATGCAACTAACAACAAGGTAGGCCTATGAGTTGAGTATGTTTAGTTACACACATGGTCCGTTGGTCTAGGGGTATGATACTCGCTTAGGGTGCGTGTGGTCCCGGGATAAAATCCCGGACGAAGCCGAGTTTTTGCAGAAGTAATTTAGTGACTAATTAAATGCAACTAACAACAAGGTAGGCCTACGAGTTTAGCATGTTTCAGTATCATTCATGGTCCGTTGGTCTAGGGGTATGATACACGCTTCGGGTGTGAGTGGCCCCGGGTTGAAATCCAGGACGGACCCGAGTTTATGCAGAAGCAATTTAGTGACTATTTAAAAGCAACTAAATACAGGGTAGGCCTATGAGTTGAGCATGTTTAGTTACACACATGGTCCGTTGGTCTAGGGCTATGCTACTCGCTTAGGGTGCGTGTGGTACCGGGTTCAAATCCCGGACGGACCCGAGTTTTTGCAGAAGTAATTTAGTGGCTATTTATATGCAACTAACTACAAGGTAGGCCTATGAGTTGAGCATATTTGGTTACAGGCATGGTCCGTTGGTCTAGGGGTATGATACTTGCTTAGGGTGTGAGTGGTCCCGAGATAAAATCCCGGACGGACCCGAGTTTTTGCCGAAGTAATTTAGAGACTATTTAAAAGCAACTAACTACAGGGTAGGCCTATGAGTTGAGCATGTTTAGTTACACACATGGTCCGTTGGTCTAGGGGTATGATACTCGCTTTGGGTGCGAGTGGTCCCGGGTCCAAATCCCGGACGGACCCGAGTTTTTGCAAAAGTAAATTAGTGACTATTTTAATGCAACTAACTACAGGGTAGGCCTATGAGTTGAGCATGTTTAGTTAAACACATGGTCCGTTGGTCTAGGGGTATGATACTCGCTTTGGGTGCGAGTGGTCCCGGGTTCAAATCCCGGACGGACCCGAGTTTTTGCAAAAGTAAATTAGTGGCTATTTTAATGCAACTAACTACAGGGTAGGCCTATGAGTTGAGCATTTTTAGTTACACACATGGTCCTTTGGTCTAGGGGTATGATACTCGCTTTGGGTGCGAGTGGTCCCGGGTTCAAATCCTGGATGAACTCGAGTTTTTGCAGAAGTAATTAAGAGACTATTTAAATGCAACTAACAACAAGGTAGGCCTATGAGTTGAGTATGTTTAGTTACACACATGGTCCGTTGGTCTAGGGGTATGATACTCGCTTAGGGTGCGTGTGGTCCCGGGATAAAATCCCGGACGAAGCCGAGTTTTTGCAGAAGTAATTTAGTGACTAATTAAATGCAACTAACAACAAGGTAGGCCTACGAGTTTAGCATGTTTCAGTATCATTCATGGTCCGTTGGTCTAGGGGTATGATACACGCTTCGGGTGTGAGTGGCCCCGGGTTGAAATCCTGGACGGACCCGAGTTTATGCAGAAGCAATTTAGTGACTATTTAAAAGCAACTAACTACAGGGTAGGCCTATGAGTTGAGCATGTTTAGTTACACACGTGGTCCGTTGGTCTAGGGGTATGATACTCGCTTTGGGTGCGAGTGGTCCCGGGTTCAAATCCCGGACGGACCCGAGTATATGCAGAAGTAATTAAGTGACTATTTAAATGCAACTAACTACAGGGTAGGTCTATGAGTTGAGCATGTTTAGTGACACACATGGTTCGTTGGTCTAGGGCTATGCTACTCGCTTAGGGTGCGAGTGGTACCGGGTTCAAATCCCGGACGGACCCGAGTTTTTGCAGAAGTAATTTAGTGGCTATTTAAATGCAACTAACTACCAGGTAGGCCTATGAGTTGAGCATATTTGGTTACAGGCATGGTCCGTTGGTCTAGGGGTATGATACTCGCTTAGGGTGTGAGTGGTCCCGAGATAAAATCCCGGACGGACCCGAGTTTTTGCCGAAGTAATTTAGAGACTATTTAAAAGCAACTAACTACAGGGTAGGCCTATGAGTAGAGCATGTTTAGTTACACACATGGTCCGTTGGTCTAGGGGTATGATACTCGCTTTGGGTGCGAGTGGTCCCGGGTTCAAATCCCGAACGGACCCGAGTTTTTGCAAAAGTAAATTAGTGACTATTTTAATGCAACTAACTACAGGGTAGGCCTATGAGTTGAGCATGTTTAGTTACACACATGGTCCGTTGGTCTAGGGGTGTGATACTCGCTTTGGGTGCGAGTGGTCCCGGGTTCAAATCCCGGACGGACCCGAGTATATCCAGAAGTAATTAAGTGACTATTTAAATGCAACTAACTACAGGGTAGGTCTATGAGTTGAGCATGTTTAGTTACACACATGGTTCGTTGGTCTAGGGCTATGCTACTCGCTTAGAGTGCGAGTGGTACCGGGTTCAAATCCCGGACGGAACCGAGTTTTTGCAGAAGTAATTTAGTGGCTATTTAAATGCAACTAACTACAAGGTAGGCCTATGAGTTGAGCATATTTGGTTACAGGCAAGGTCCGTTGTTCTAGGGGTATGATACTCGCCTAGGGTGTGAGTGGTCCCGAGATAAAATCCCGGACGGACCCGAGTTTTTGCCGAAGTAATTTAGAGACTATTTAAAAGCAACTAACTACAGGGTAGGCCTATGAGTTGAGCATGTTTAGTTACACACATGGTCCGTTGGTCTAGGGGTATGATACTCGCTTTGGGTGCGAGTGGTCCCGGGTTCAAATCCTGGATGAACTCGAGTTTTTGCAGAAGTAATTAAGAGACTATTTAAATGCAACTAACAACAAGGTAGGCCTATGAGTTGAGTATGTTTAGTTACACACATGGTCCGTTGGTCTAGGGGTATGATACTCGCTTAGGGTGCGTGTGGTCCCGGGTTAAAATCCCGGACGAAGCCGAGTTTTTGCATAAGTAATTTAGTGACTAATTAAATGCAACTAACAACAAGGTAGGCCTACGAGTTTAGCATGTTTCAGTATCATTCATGGTCCGTTGGTCTAGGGGTGTGATACACGCTTCGGGTGTGAGTGGCCCCGGGTTCAAATCCTGGACGGACCCGAGTTTATGCAGAAGCAATTTAGTGACTATTTAAAAGCAACTAACTACAGGGTAGGCCTATGAGTTGAGCATGTTTATTTACACACATGGTCCGTTGGTCTAGGGGTATGATACTCGCTTTGGGTGCGAGTGGTCCGGGGTTCAAATCTCGGACGGACCCGAGTATATGCAGAAGTAATTAAGTGACTATTTAAATGCAACTAATTACAGGGTAGGTCTATGAGTTGAGCATGTTTAGTTACACACATGGTTCGTTGGTCTAGGGCTATGCTACTCGCTTAGGGTGCGAGTGGTACCGGGTTTAAATCCCGGACGGACCCGTGCTTTTGCAGAAGTAATTTAGTGACTAATTAAATGCAACTAACAACAAGGTAGGCCTACGAGTTTAGCATGTTTCATTATTATTCATGGTCCGTTGGTCTAGGGGTATGATACACGCTTCGGGTGTGAGTGGCCCCGGGTTCAAATCCTGGACGGACCCGAGTTTATGCAGAAGCAATTTAGCGACTATTTAAAAGCAACTTACTACAGGGTAGGCCTATGAGTTGAGCATGTTTAGTTACACACATGGTCCGTTGGTCTAGGGGTATGATACTCGCTTTGGGTGCGAGTGGTTCCGGGTTCAAATCCCGGACGGTCCCGAGTATATGCAGAAGTAATTAAGTGACTATTTAAAAGCAACTAACTACAGGGTAGGTCTATGAGTTGAGCATGTTTGTTTACACACATGGTTCGTTGGTGTAGGGGATATGATACTCGCTTTGGGTGCGAGTGGTCCCGGGTTCAAATCCCGGACGGTCCCGAGTATATGCAGAAGTAATTAAGTGACTATTTAAATGCAACTAATTACAGGGTAGGTCTATGAGTTGAGCATGTTTAGTTACACACATGGTTCGTTGGTCTAGGGCTATGCTACTCGCTTAGGGTGCGAGTGGCACCGGGTTTAAATCCCGGACGGACCCGTGCTTTTGCAGAAGTAATTTAGTGACTAATTAAATGCAACTAACAACAAGGTAGGCCTACGAGTTTAGCATGTTTCATTATTATTCATGGTCCGTTGGTCTAGGGGTATGATACACGCTTCGGGTGTGAGTGGCCCCGGGTTCAAATCCTGGACGGACCCGAGTTTATGCAGAAGCAATTTAGCGACTATTTAAAAGCAACTTACTACAGGGTAGGCCTATGAGTTGAGCATGTTTAGTTACACACATGGTCCGTTGGTCTAGGGGTATGATACTCGCTTTGGGTGCGAGTGGTTCCGGGTTCAAATCCCGGACGGTCCCGAGTATATGCAGAAGTAATTAAGTGACTATTTAAATGCAACTAACTACAAGGTAGGCCTATGAGTTGAGCATGTTTAGTTACACACATGGTTCGTTGGTCTAGGGCTATGCTACTCGCTTAGGGTGCGAGTGGTACCGGGTTCAAATCCCGGACGGACCCGAGTTTTTGCAGAAGTAATTTAGTGACTATTTAAATGCAACTAACTACACGGTAGGTCTAAGAGTTTAGCATGTTTAGTTACACGCATGGTTCGTTGGTGTAGGGCTATGATACTCGCTTTGGGTGCGAGTGGTCCCGGGTTCAAATCCCGGAAGGACCCGAGTTTTTGCCGAAGTAATTTAGTGACTATTTAAAAGCAACTAACTACAGGGTAGGCCTATGAGTTGAGCATGTTTAGTTACACACATGGTCCGTTGGTCTAGGGGTATGATACTCGCTTTGGGTGCGAGTGGTCCCGGGTTCAAATCCTGGACGGACTCGAGATTTGCAAAAGTAAATTAGTGACTATTTTAATGCAACTAACTACAGGGTAGGCCTATGAGTTGAGCATGTTTAGTTACACACATGGTCCGTTGGTCTAGGGGTATGATACTCGCTTTGGGTGCGAGTGGTCCCGGGTTCAAATCCCGGACGGACCCGAGTATATGCAGATGTAATTAAGTGACTATTTAAATGCAACTTACTACAGGGTAGGTCTATGTGTTGAGCATGTTTAGTTAAACACATGGTTCGTTGGTCTAGGGCTATGACACTAGCTTTGGGTGCGAGTGGTCTCGGGTTCAAATCCCGGACGGACCCGAGTTTTTGCAGAAGTAATTTAGTGACTATTTAAATGAACTAACAACAAGGTAGGCCTATGAGTTGAGCATATTTGGTTACAGGCATGGTCCGTTGGTCTAGGGGTGTGATACTCGCGTAGGGTGTGAGTGGTCACGAGATAAAATCCCGGACGAACCCGAGTTTTTGCAGAAGTAATTTAGTGACTATTTAAACGCAACTAACTACAGGGTAGACCTATGAGTTGAGCATGTTTCAGTATCATTCGTGGTCCGTTGGTCTAGGGGTATGATACACGCTTCGGGTGTGAGTGGCTCCGGGTTCAAATCACGGACGGACCCGAGTTTATGCAGAAGCAATTTAGTGACTATTTAAATGCAACTAACTACAGGGTAGGCCTATGAGTGGAGGATGTTTAATTACACACATGGGCGGTTGGTCTAGGGCTATGATACTCGCTTTGGGTGCGAGAGGTCCCGGGTTCAAATCCCGGACGGACCCGAGTTTTTGCAAAAGTAAATTAGTGGCTATTTTAATGCAACTAACTACAGGGTAGGCCTATGAGTTGAGCATGTTTAGTTACACACATGGTCCGTTGGTCTAGGGGTATGATACTCGCTTTGGGTGCGAGTGGTCCCGGGTTCATATCCCGGACGGACCCGAGTATATTCAGAAGTAATTAAGTGACTATTTAAATGCAACTAACTACACGGTAGGTCTATAAGTTGAGCATGTTTAGTTACACACATGGTTCGTTGGTCTAGGGCTATGATACTCGCTTTGGGTGCGAGTGGTCCCGGGTTCAAATCCCGGACGAACCCGAGTTTTGCAGAAGTAATTTAGTGACTATTTAAACGCAACTACCTACAGGGTAGACCTATGAGTTGAGCATGTTTCAGTATCATTCGTGGTCCGTTGGTCTAGGGGTATGATACTCGCTTAGGGTGTGAGTGGTCCCGAGATAAAATCCCGGACGGACCCGAGTTTTTGCCGAAGTAATTTAGAGACTATTTAAAAGCAACTAACTACAGGGTAGGCCTATGAGTTGAGCATGTTTAGTTACACACATGGTCCGTTGGTCTAGGGGTATGATACTCGCTTTGGGTGCGAGTGGTCCCGGGTTCAAATCCCGGACGGACTTGAGTTTTTGCAAAAGTAAATTAGTGACTATTTTAATGCAACTAGCTACAGGGTAGGCCTATGAGTTGAGCATGTTTAGTCACACACATGGTCCGTTGGTCTAGGGGTATGATACTCGCTTTGGGTGCGAGTGGTCCCGGGTTCAAATCCTGGACGGACCCGAGTTTATGCAGAAGCAATTCAGTGACTATTTAAAAGCAACTAACTACAGGGTAGGCCTATGAGTTGAGCATGTTTAGTTACACACATGGTCCGTTGGTCTAGGGGTGTGATACTCGCTTAGGTTGTGAGTGGTCCCGAGATAAAATCCCGGACGGACCCGAGTTTTTGCCGAAGTAATTTAGTGACTATTTAAAAGCAACTTACTACAGGGTAGGCCTATGAGTTGAGCGTGTTTAGTTACACACATGGTCCGTTGGTCTAGGGGTATGATACTCGCTTTGGGTGCGAGTGGTCCCGGGTTCAAATCCCGGACGGACCCGAGTATATGCAGAAGTAATTAAGTGACTATTTAAATGCAACTAACTACAGGGTAGGTCTATGAGTTGAGCATGTTTAGTTACACACATGGTTCGTTGGTCTAGGGATATGACACTCGCTTTGGGTGCGAGTGGTCTCGGGTTCAAATCCCGGACGGACCCGAATTTTTGCAGAAGTAACTTAGTGACCATTTAAATGCAACTAACTACAGGGTAGGCCTATGAGTTGAGCATGTTTAGTTACACACATGGTCCGTTGGTCTAGGGGTATGATACTTGCTTTGGGTGCGAGTGGTCCCGGGTTCAAATCCCGGACGGACCCGAGTTTTTGCAGAAGTAATTTAGTGACTTTTTAAATGAACTAACAACAAGGTAGGCCTATGAGTTGAGCATATTTTGTTACAGGCATGGTCCGTTGGTCTAGGCGTATGATACTCGCTTAGGGTGTGAGTGGCCCCGGGTTCAAATCCCGGACGGACCCGAGTTTATGCAGAAGCAATTTAGTGACTATTTAAATGCAACTAACTACAGGGTAGGCCTATGAGTTGAGCATGTTTAGTTACACACATGGTCCGTTGGTCTAGGGGTATGATACTCGATTTGGGTGCGAGTGGTCCCGGGTTCAAATCCCGGACGGACCCGAGTTTTTGCTGAAGTAATTTAGTGACTATTTAAATGAACTAACAACAAGGTAGGCCTATGAGTTGAGCATATGTAGTTACAGGCATGGTCCGTTGGTCTAGGCGTATGATACTCGCTTACGGTGTGAGTGGCCCCGGGTTCAAATCCCGGACGGAACCGAGTTTATGCAGAAGCAATTTAGTGACTATTTAAATGCAACTAACTACAGGGTAGGCCTATGAGTTGAGCATGTTTAGTAACACACATGGTCCGTTGGTCTAGGGGTGTGATACTCGCTTAGGGTGTGAGTGGTCCCGAGATAAAATCCCGGACGGACCCGAGTTTTTTGCCGAAGTAATTTAGTGACTATTTAAAAGCAACTAACTACAGGGTAGGCCTATGAGTTGAGCATGTTTAGTTACACACATGGTCCGTTGGTCTAGGGGTATGATACTCGCTTTGGGTGCGAGTGGTCCCGGGTTCAAATCCCGGACGGACTTGAGTTTTTGCAAAAGTAAATTAGTGACAATTTTAATGCAACTAGCTACAGGGTAGGCCTATGAGTTGAGCATGTTTAGTCACACACATGGTCCGTTGGTCTAGGGGTATGATACTCGCTTTGGGTGCGAGTGGTCCCGGGTTCAAATCACGGACGGACCCGAGTATATGCAGAAGTAATTCAGTGACTATTTAAATGCAACTAACTACAGGGTAGGTCTATGAGTTGAGCATGTTTAGTTACACGCATGGTCCGTTGGTCTAGAGGTATGATAATCGCTTTGGGTGCGAGTGGTCTCGGGTTCAAATCCCGGACGGACCCGAGTTTTTGCAGAAGTAATTTAGTGACAATTTAAATGAACTAACAACAAGGTAGGCCTATGAGTTGAGCATATTTAGTTACAGGAATGGTCCGTTGGTCTAGGGGTATGATACTCGCTTAGGGTGTGAGTGGTCACGAGATAAAATCCCGGACGAACCCGAGTTTTTGCAGAAGTAATTTAGTGACTATTTAAACGCAACTAACTACCGGGTAGACCTATGAGTTGAGCATGTTTCAGTATCATTCGTGGTCCGTTGGTCTAGGGGTATGATACACGCTTCGGGTGTGAGTGGCCCCGGGTTCAAATCCCGGACGGACCCGAGTTTATGCAGAAGCAATTCAGTGACTATTTAAAAGCAACTAACTACAGGGTAGGCCTATGAGTTGAGCATGTTTAGTTACGCACATGGTCCGTTGGTCTAGGGGTATGATACTCGCTTTGGGTGCGAGTGGTCCCGGGTTCAAATCCCGGACGGACCCGAGTATATGCAGAAGTAATTAAGTGACTATTTAAATGCAACTAACTACAGGGTAGGTCTATGAGTTGAGCATGTTTACTTACACACATGGTTCGTTGGTCTAGGGCTATGACACTCGCTTTGGGTGCGAGTGGTCTCGGGTTCAAATCCCGGACGGACCCGAATTTTTGCAGAAGTAATTTAGTGACTATTTAAATGCAACTAACTACAGGGTAGGCCTATGAGTTGAGCATGTTTAGTTACACACATGGTTCGTTGGTCTAGGGCTATGACACTTGCTTTGGGTGCGAGTGGTCTCGGGTTCAAATCCCGGACGGACCCGAATTTTTGCAGAAGTAATTTAGAGACTATTTAAATGCAACTAACTACAGGGTAGGCCTATGAGTTGAGCATGTTTTGTTACACACATGGTCCGTTGGTCTAGGGGTATGATACTTGCTTTGGGTGCGAGTGGTCCCGGGTTCAAATCCCGGACGGACTCGAGTTTTTGCAAAAGTAAATTAGTGACTATTTTAATGCAACTAACTACAGGGTAGGCCTATGAGTTGAGCATGTTTAGTAACACACATGGTCCGTTGGTCTAGGGGTGTGATACTCGCTTAGGGTGTGAGTGGTCCCGAGATAAAATCCCGGACGGACCCGAGTTTTTTGCCGAAGTAATTTAGTGACTATTTAAAAGCAACTAACTACAGGGTAGGCCTATGAGTTGAGCATGTTTAGTTACACACATGGTCCATTGGTCTAGGGGTATGATACTCGCTTTGGGTGCGAGTGGTCCCGGGTTCAAATCCCGGACGGACTTGAGTTTTTGCAAAAGTAAATTAGTGACAATTTTAATGCAACTAGCTACAGGGTAGGCCTATGAGTTGAGCATGTTTAGTCACACACATGGTCCGTTGGTCTAGGGGTATGATACTCGCTTTGGGTGCGAGTGGTCCCGGGTTCAAATCCCGGACGAACCCGAGTTTTTGCAGAAGTAATTTAGTGACTATTTAAACGCAACTAACTACCGGGTAGACCTATGAGTTGAGCATGTTTCAGTATCATTCGTGGTCCGTTGGTCTAGGGGTATGATACACGCTTCGGGTGTGAGTGGCCCCGGGTTCAAATCCCGGACGGACCCGAGTTTATGCAGAAGCAATTCAGTGACTATTTAAAAGCAACTAACTACAGGGTAGGCCTATGAGTTGAGCATGTTTAGTTACGCACATGGTCCGTTGGTCTAGGGGTATGATACTCGCTTTGGGTGCGAGTGGTCCCGGGTTCAAATCCCGGACGGACCCGAGTATATGCAGAAGTAATTAAGTGACTATTTAAATGCAACTAACTACAGGGTAGGTCTATGAGTTGAGCATGTTTACTTACACACATGGTTCGTTGGTCTAGGGCTATGACACTCGCTTTGGGTGCGAGTGGTCTCGGGTTCAAATCCCGGACGGACCCGAATTTTTGCAGAAGTAATTTAGTGACTATTTAAATGCAACTAACTACAGGGTAGGCCTATGAGTTGAGCATGTTTAGTTACACACATGGTTCGTTGGTCTAGGGCTTTGACACTCGCTTTGGGTGCGAGTGGTCTCGGGTTCAAATCCCGGACGGACCCGAATTTTTGCAGAAGTAATTTAGTGACTATTTAAATGCAACTAACTACAGGGTAGGCCTATGAGTTGAGCATGTTTAGTTACACACATGGTCCGTTGGTCTAGGGGTATGATACTTGCTTTGGGTGCGAGTGGTCCCGGGTTCAAATCCCGGACGGACTCGAGTTTTTGCAAAAGTAAATTAGTGACTATTTTAATGCAACTAACTACAGGGTAGGCCTATGAGTTGAGCATGTTTAGTTACACACATGGTCCGTTGGTCTAGAAGTATGATACTCGCTTTGGGTGCCAGTGGTCTCGGGTTCAAATCCCGGATGGACCCGAGTTTTTGCAGAAGTAATTTAGTGACTATTTAAATGAACTAACAACAAGGTAGGCCTATGAGTTAAGCATGTTTAGTTACACGCATGGTCCGTTGGTCTAGGGGTATGATTCTCGCTTTGGGTTCGAGTGGTCCCGGGTTCAAATCCCGGACGGGCTCGAGTTTTTGCAAAAGTAAATTAGTGACTATTTTAATGCAACTAACTACAGGGTGGGCCTATGAGTTGAGCATGTTTAGTTACACTGTGATCCGTTGGTCTAGGGGTATGATACTCGCTTTGGGTGCGAGTGGTCTAGGGTCCAAATCCCGGACGGACCCGAGTTTTTGCAGAAGTAATTTAGTGACTATTTAAATGAACTAACAACAAGGTAGGCCTATGAGTTGAGCATATTTAGTTACACACATGGTTCGTTGGTCTAGGGCTATGACACTCACTTTGGGTGCGAGTGGTCTAGGGTCCAAATCCCGGACGGACCCGAGTTTTTGCAGAAGTAATTTAGTGACTATTTAAATGAACTAACAACAAGGTAGGCCTATGAGTTGAGCATATTTAGTTACAGGCATGGTCCGTTGGTCTAGGGGTGTGATACTCGCTTAGGGTGTGAGTGGTCCCGAGATAAAATCCCGGACGGACCCGAGTTTTTTGCCGAAGTAATTTAGTGACGATTTAAAAGCAACTTACTACAGGATAGGCCTATGAGTTGAGCATGTTTAGTTACACACATGGTCCGTTGGTCTAGGGGTATGATACTCGCTTTGGGTGCGAGTGGTCCCGGGTTCAAATCCCGGACGGACTCGAGCTTTTGCAAAAGTAAATTAGTGACTATTTTAATGCAACTAACTACAGGGTAGGCCTATGAGTTGAGCATGTTTAGTTACACACATGGTTCGTTGGTCTAGGGGTATGATACTCGCTTTGGGTGCGAGTGGTCCCGGGTTCAAATCCCGGACGGACCCGAGTATATGCAGAAGTAATTAAGTGACTATTTAAATGCAACTAACTACAGGGTAGGTCTAAGAGTTGAGCATTTTTAGTAACACACATGGTTCGTTGGTCTAGGGCTATAACACTCGCTTTGGGTGCGAGTGGTCTCGGGTTCAAATCCCGGACGGACCCGAGTTTTTGCAGAAGTAATTTAGTGACTATTTAAATGAACTAACAACAAGGTAGGCCTATGAGTTGAGCATATTTAGTTACAGGCATGGTCCGTTGGTCTAGGGGTATGATACTCGCTTAAGGTGTGAGTGGTCACGAGATAAAATCCCGGACGAACCCGAGTTTTTGCAGAAGTAATTTAGTGACTATTTAAACGCAACTAACTACCGGGTAGACCTATGAGTTGAGCATGTTTAGTTACACACATGGTCCGTTGGTGTAGGGGTATGATACTCGCTTAGGGTGTGAGTGGTCCCGAGATAAAATCCCGGACAGACCCGAGTTTTTTGCCGAAGTAATTTAGTGACTATTTAAAAGCAACTTACTACAGGGTAGGCCTATGAGTTGAGCATGTTTAGTTACACACATGGTCCGTTGGTCTAGGGGTATGATACTCGCTTTGGTTGCGAGTGGTCCCGGGTTCAAATCCCGGACGGACCCGAGTTTATGCAGAAGCAATTTAGTGACTATTTAAATACAACCAACTACAGGGTAGGCCTATGAGTTGAGCATGTTTAGTTACACACATGGTCCGTTGGTCTAGGGGTATGATACTCACTTAGGGTGTGAGTGGTCCCGAGATAAAATCCCGGACGGACCCGAGTTTTTTGCCGAAGTAATTTAGTGACTTTTTAAAAGCAACTAACTACAGGGTAGGCCTATGAGTTGAGCATGTTTAGTTACACACATGGTCCGTTGGTCTAGGGGTATGATACTCGCTGTGGGTGCGAGTGGTCCCGGGTTCAAATCCCGGACGGACTCGAGTTTTTGCAAAAGTAAATTAGTGACTATTTTAATGCAACTAGCTACAGGGTAGGCCTATAAGTTGAGCATGTTTGGTTACACACATGGTCCGTTGGTCTAGGGGTATGATACTCGCTTTGGGTGCGAGTGGTCCCGGGTTCAAATCCCGGACGGACCCGAGTTTATGCAGAAGCAATTTAGTGACTATTTAAATGCAACCAAATACAGGGTAGGCCTATGAGTTGACCATGTTTAGTTACTCACATGGTCCGTTGGTCTAGGGGTATGATACTCGCTTAGGGTGTGAGTGGTCCCGAGATAAAATCCCGGACGGACCCGAGTTTTTTGCCGAAGTAATTTAGTGAATTTTTAAAAGCAACTTACTACAGGGTAGGCCTATGAGTTGAGCATGTTTAGTTACACACATGGTCCGTTGGTCTAGGGGTATGATACTCGCTTTGGGTGCGAGTGGTCCCGGGTTCAAATCCCGGGCGGACTCGAGTTTTTGCAAAAGTAAATTAGTGACTATTTTAATGCAACTAACTACAGGGTAGGCCTATGAGTTGAGCCTGTTTAGTTACACACATAGTTCGTTGGTCTAGGGCTATGACCCTCAATTTGGGTGCGAGTGGTCTCGGGTTCAAATCCCGGACGGACCCGCGTTTTTGCAGAAGTAATTAAGTGACTATTTAAATGCAACTAACTACAGGGTAGGTCTATGAGTTGAGCATGTTTAGTTACACACATGGTTCGTTGGTCTAGGGCTATGACACTCGCTTTGCGTGCGAGTGGTCTCGGGTTCAAATCCCGGACGGACCCGAGTTTTTGCAGAAGTAATTTAGTGACTATTTAAATGAACTAACAACAAGGTAGGCCTATGAGTTGAGCATATTTAGTTACATATATGGTTCGTTGGTCTAGGGCTATGACACTCGCTTTGGGTGCGAGTGGTCTCGGGTTCCTATCCCGGACGGACCCGCGTTTTTGCAGAAGTAATTAAGTGACTATTTAAATGCAACTAACTACAGGGTAGGCCTATGAGTTGAGCATGTTTAGTTACACACATGGTCCGTTGGTCTAGGGGTATGATACTCGCTTTGGGTGCGAGTGGTCCCGGGTTCAGATCCCGGGCGGACTCGAGTTTTTGCAAAAGTAAATTAGTGACTATTTTAATGCAACTAACTACAGCGTAGGCCTATGAGTTGAGCATGTTTAGTTACACACATGGTCCGTTGGTCTAGGCGTTTGATACTCGCTTTGGGTGCGAGTGGTCCCGGGTTCAAATCACGGACGGACGCGAGTAGATGCAGGAGTAATTAAGTGACTATTTAAATGCAACTAACTACAGGGTAGGTCTATGAGTTGAGCATGTTTAGTTACACACATGGTTCGTTGGTCTAGGGCTATGACACTCGCTTTGGGTGCGAGTGGTCTCGGGCTCAAATCCCGGACGGACCCGAGTTTTTGCAGAAGAAATTTAGTGACTATTTAAATGAACTAACAACAAGGTAGGCCTATGAGTTGAGCATATTTAGTTACATACATGGTTCGTTGGTCTAGGGCTATGACACTCGCTTTGGGTGCGAGTGGTCTCGGGTTCATATCCCGGACGGACCCGCGTTTTTGCAGAAGTAATTAAGTGACTATTTAAATGCAACTAACTACAGGGTAGGCCTATGAGTTGAGCATGTTTAGTTACACACATGGTCCGTTGGTCTAGGGGTATGATACTCGCTTAGGGTGTGAGTGGTCCCGAGATAAAATCCCGGACGGACCCGAGTTTTTGCAAAAGTAAATTAGTGACTATTTTAATGCAACTAGCTACAGGGTAGGCCTATGAGTTGAGCATGTTTAGTTACTCACATGGTCCGCTGGTCTAGGTGTATGATACTCGCTTTGGGTGCGAGTGGTCCCGGGTTCAAATCCCGGACGGACCCGAGTTTATGCAGAAGCAATTTAGTGACTATTTAAATGCAACCAACTACAGGGTAGGCCTATGAGTTGAGCATGTTTAGTTACACACATGGTCCGTTGGTCTAGGGGTATGATACTCGCTTAGGGTGTGAGTGGTCCCGAGATAAAATCCCGGACGGACCCGAGTTTTTTGCCGAAGTAATTTAGTTACTTTTTAAAAGCAACTTACTACAGGGTAGGCCTATGAGTTGAGCATGTTTAGTTACACACATGGTCCGTTGGTCTAGGGGTATGATACTCGCTTTGGGTGCGAGTGGTCCCGGGTTCAAATCCCGGGCGGACTCGAGTTTTTGCAAAAGTAAATTAGTGACTATTTTAATGCAACTAACTACAGGGTAGGCCTATGAGTTGAGCATGTTTAGTTACACACATGGTCCGTTGGTCTAGGGGTATGATACTCGCTTTGGGTGCGAGTGGTCCCGGGTTCAAATCACGGACGGACGCGAGTAGATGCAGAAGTAATTAAGTGACTATGTAAATGCAACTAACTACAGGGTAGGTCTATGAGTTGAGCATGTTTAGTTACACACATGGTTCGTTGGTCTAGGGCTATGACCCTCAATTTGGGTGCGAGTGGTCTCAGGTTCAAATCCCGGACGGACCCGCGTTTTTGCAGAAGTAATTAAGTGACTATTTAAATGCAACTAACTACAGGGTAGGTCTATGAGTTGAGCATGTTTAGTTACACACATGGTTCGTTGGTCTAGGGCTATGACACTCGCTTTGGGTGCGAGTGGTCTCGGGTTCAAATCCCGGACGGACCCGAGTTTTTGCAGAAGTAATTTAGTGACTATTTAAATGAACTAACAACAAGGTAGGCCTATGAGTTGAGCATATTTAGTTACAGGCATGGTCCGTTGGTCTAGGGGTATGATACTCGCTTAGGGTGTGAGTGGTCACGAGATAAAATCCCGGACGAACCCGAGTTTTTGCAGAAGTAATTTAGTGACTATTTAAACGCAACTAACTACCGGGTAGGCCTATGAGTTGAGCATGTTTAGTTACACACATGGTCCGTTGGTCTAGGGGTGTAATACTCGCTTAGGGTGTGAGTGGTCCCGTGATAAAATCCCGGACGGACCCGAGTTTTTGCAAAAGTAAATTAGTGACTATTTTAATGCAACCAACTACAGGGTAGGCCTATGAGTTGAGCATGTTTAGTTACACACATGGTCCGTTGGTCTAGGGGTATGATACTCGCTTAGGGTGTGAGTGGTCCCGAGATAAAATCCCGGACGGACCCGAGTTTTTTGCCGAAGTAATTTAGTTACTTTTTAAAAGCAACTTACTACAGGGTAGGCCTATGAGTTGAGCATGTTTAGTTACACACATAGTTCGTTGGTCTAGGGCTATGACCCTCAATTTGGGTGCGAGTGGTCTCGGATTAAAATCCCGGACGGACCCGCGTTTTTGCAGAAGTAATTAAGTGACTATTTAAATGCAACTAACTACAGGGTAGGTCTATGAGTTGAGCATGTTTAGTTACACACATGGTTCGTTGGTCTAGGGCTATGACACTCGCTTTGGGTGCGAGTGGTCTCGGGCTCAAATCCCGGACGGACCCGAGTTTTTGCAGAAGAAATTTAGTGACTATTTAAATGAACTAACAACAAGGTAGGCCTATGAGTTGAGCATATTTGGTTACATACATGGTTCGTTGGTCTAGGGCTATGACACTCGCTTTGGGTGCGAGTGGTCTCGGGTTCATATCCCGGACGGACCCGCGTTTTTGCAGAAGTAATTAAGTGACTATTTAAATGCAACTAACTACAGGGTAGGCCTATGAGTTGAGCATGTTTAGTTACACACATGGTCCGTTGGTCTAGGGGTATGATACTCGCTTAGGGTGTGAGTGGTCCCGAGATAAAATCCCGGACGGACCCGAGTTTTTGCAAAAGTAAATTAGTGACTATTTTAATGCAACTAGCTACAGGGTAGGCCTATGAGTTGAGCATGTTTAGTTACACACATGGTCCGCTGGTCTAGGGGTATGATACTCGCTTTGGGTGCGAGTGGTCCCGGGTTCAAATCCCGGACGGACCCGAGTTTATGCAGAAGCAATTTAGTGACTATTTAAATGCAACCAACTACAGGGTAGGCCTATGAGTTGAGCATGTTTAGTTACACACATGGTCCGTTGGTCTAGGGGTATGATACTCGCTTAGGGTGTGAGTGGTCCCGAGATAAAATCCCGGACGGACCCGAGTTTTTTGCCGAAGTAATTTAGTTACTTTTTAAAAGCAACTTACTACAGGGTAGGCCTATGAGTTGAGCATGTTTAGTTACACACATGGTCCGTTGGTCTAGGGGTATGATACTCGCTTTGGGTGCGAGTGGTCCCGGGTTCAAATCCCGGGCGGACTCGAGTTTTTGCAAAAGTAAATTAGTGACTATTTTAATGCAACTAACTACAGGGTAGGCCTATGAGTTGAGCATGTTTAGTTACACACATGGTCCGTTGGTCTAGGGGTATGATACTCGCTTTGGGTGCGAGTGGTCCCGGGTTCAAATCACGGACGGACGCGAGTAGATGCAGAAGTAATTAAGTGACTATGTAAATGCAACTAACTACAGGGTAGGTCTATGAGTTGAGCATGTTTAGTTACACACATGGTTCGTTAGTCTAGGGCTATGACCCTCAATTTGGGTGCGAGTGGTCTCAGGTTCAAATCCCGGACGGACCCGCGTTTTTGCAGAAGTAATTAAGTGACTATTTAAATGCAACTAACTACAGGGTAGGTCTATGAGTTGAGCATGTTTAGTTACACACATGGTTCGTTGGTCTAGGGCTATGACCCTCAATTTGGGTGCGAGTGGTCTCAGGTTCAAATCCCGGACGGACCCGCGTTTTTGCAGAAGTAATTAAGTGACTATTTAAATGCAACTAACTACAGGGTAGGTCTATGAGTTGAGCATGTTTAGTTACACACATGGTTCGTTGGTCTAGGGCTATGACACTCGCTTTGGGTGCGAGTGGTCTCGGGTTCAAATCCCGGACGGACCCGAGTTTTTGCAGAAGTAATTTAGTGACTATTTAAATGAACTAACAACAAGGTAGGCCTATGAGTTGAGCATATTTAGTTACAGGCATGGTCCGTTGGTCTAGGGGTATGATACTCGCTTAGGGTGTGAGTGGTCACGAGATAAAATCCCGGACGAACCCGAGTTTTTGCAGAAGTAATTTAGTGACTATTTAAACGCAACTAACTACCGGGTAGGCCTATGAGTTGAGCATGTTTAGTTACACACATGGTCCGTTGGTCTAGGGGTGTAATACTCGCTTAGGGTGTGAGTGGTCCCGTGATAAAATCCCGGACGGACCCGAGTTTTTGCAAAAGTAAATTAGTGACTATTTTAATGCAACAAACTACAGGGTAGGCCTATGAGTTGAGCATGTTTAGTTACACACATGGTCCGTTGGTCTAGGGGTATGATACTCGCTTAGGGTGTGAGTGGTCCCGAGATAAAATCCCGGACGGACCCGAGTTTTTTGCCGAAGTAATTTAGTTACTTTTTAAAAGCAACTTACTACAGGGTAGGCCTATGAGTTGAGCATGTTTAGTTACACACATAGTTCGTTGGTCTAGGGCTATGACCCTCAATTTGGGTGCGAGTGGTCTCGGATTAAAATCCCGGACGGACCCGCGTTTTTGCAGAAGTAATTAAGTGACTATTTAAATGCAACTAACTACAGGGTAGGTCTATGAGTTGAGCATGTTTAGTTACACACATGGTTCGTTGGTCTAGGGCTATGACACTCGCTTTGGGTGCGAGTGGTCTCGGGCTCAAATCCCGGACGGACCCGAGTTTTTGCAGAAGAAATTTAGTGACTATTTAAATGAACTAACAACAAGGTAGGCCTATGAGTTGAGCATATTTAGTTACATACATGGTTCGTTGGTCTAGGGCTATGACACTCGCTTTGGGTGCGAGTGGTCTCGGGTTCATATCCCGGACGGACCCGCGTTTTTGCAGCAGTAATTAAGTGACTATTTAAATGCAACTAACTACAGGGTAGGCCTATGAGTTGAGCATGTTTAGTTACACACATGGTCCGTTGGTCTAGGGGTATGATACTCGCTTAGGGTGTGAGTGGTCCCGAGATAAAATCCCGGACGGACCCGAGTTTTTGCAAAAGTAAATTAGTGACTATTTTAATGCAACTAGCTACAGGGTAGGCCTATGAGTTGAGCATGTTTAGTTACACACATGGTCCGCTGGTCTAGGGGTATGATACTCGCTTTGGGTGCGAGTGGTCCCGGGTTCAAATCCCGGACGGACCCGAGTTTATGCAGAAGCAATTTAGTGACTATTTAAATGCAACCAACTACAGGGTAGGCCTATGAGTTGAGCATGTTTAGTTACACACATGGTCCGTTGGTCTAGGGGTATGATACTCGCTTAGGGTGTGAGTGGTCCCGAGATAAAATCCCGGACGGACCCGAGTTTTTTGCCGAAGTAATTTAGTTACTTTTTAAAAGCAACTTACTACAGGGTAGGCCTATGAGTTGAGCATGTTTAGTTACACACATGGTCCGTTGGTCTAGGGGTATGATACTCGCTTTGGGTGCGAGTGGTCCCGGGTTCAAATCCCGGGCGGACTCGAGTTTTTGCAAAAGTAAATTAGTGACTATTTTAATGCAACTAACTACAGGGTAGGCCTATGAGTTGAGCATGTTTAGTTACACACATGGTCCGTTGGTCTAGGGGTATGATACTCGCTTTGGGTGCGAGTGGTCCCGGGTTCAAATCACGGACGGACGCGAGTAGATGCAGAAGTAATTAAGTGACTATGTAAATGCAACTAACTACAGGGTAGGTCTATGAGTTGAGCATGTTTAGTTACACACATGGTTCGTTGGTCTAGGGCTATGACCCTCAATTTGGGTGCGAGTGGTCTCAGGTTCAAATCCCGGACGGACCCGCGTTTTTGCAGAAGTAATTAAGTGACTATTTAAATGCAACTAACTACAGGGTAGGTCTATGAGTTGAGCATGTTTAGTTACACACATGGTTCGTTGGTCTAGGGCTATGACACTCGCTTTGGGTGCGAGTGGTCTCGGGTTCAAATCCCGGACGGACCCGAGTTTTTGCAGAAGTAATTTAGTGACTATTTAAATGAACTAACAACAAGGTAGGCCTATGAGTTGAGCATATTTAGTTACAGGCATGGTCCGTTGGTCTAGGGGTATGATACTCGCTTAGGATGTGAGTGGTCACGAGATAAAATCCCGGACGAACCCGAGTTTTTGCAGAAGTAATTTAGTGACTATTTAAACGCAACTAACTACCGGGTAGGCCTATGAGTTGAGCATGTTTAGTTACACACATGGTCCGTTGGTCTAGGGGTGTAATACTCGCTTAGGGTGTGAGTGGTCCCGTGATAAAATCCCGGACGGACCCGAGTTTTTGCAAAAGTAAATTAGTGACTATTTTAATGCAACCAACTACAGGGTAGGCCTATGAGTTGAGCATGTTTAGTTACACACATGGTCCGTTGGTCTAGGGGTATGATACTCGCTTAGGGTGTGAGTGGTCCCGAGATAAAATCCCGGACGGACCCGAGTTTTTTGCCGAAGTAATTTAGTTACTTTTTAAAAGCAACTTACTACAGGGTAGGCCTATGAGTTGAGCATGTTTAGTTACACACATGGTCCGTTGGTCTAGGGGTATGATACTCGCTTTGGGTGCGAGTGGTCCCGGGTTCAAATCCCGGGCGGACTCGAGTTTTTGCAAAAGTAAATTAGTGACTATTTTAATGCAACTAACTACAGGGTAGGCCTATGAGTTGAGCATGTTTAGTTACACACATGGTCCGTTGGTCTAGGGGTATGATACTCGCTTTGGGTGCGAGTGGTCCCGGGTTCAAATCACGGACGGACGCGAGTAGATGCAGAAGTAATTAAGTGACTATGTAAATGCAAATAACTACAGGGTAGGCCTATGAGTTGAGCATGTTTAGATACACACATGGTCCGTTGGTCTAGGGGTATGATACTCGCTTTGGGTGCGAGTGGTCCCGGGTTCAGATCCCGGGCGGACTCGAGTTTTTGCAAAAGTAAATTAGTGACTATTTTAATGCAACTAACTACAGGGTAGGCCTATGAGTTGAGCATGTTTAGTTACACACATGGTCCGTTGGTCTAGGGGTATGATACTCGCTTTGGGTGCGAGTGGTCCCGGGTTCAAATCACGGACGGACGCGAGTAGATGCAGAAGTAATTAAGTGACTATGTAAATGCAACTAACTACAGGGTAGGCCTATGAGTTGAGCATATTTAGTTACAGGCATGGTCCGTTGGTCTAGGGGTATGATACTCGCTTTGGGTGCGAGTGGTCTCGGGTTCCTATCCCGGACGGACCCGCGTTTTTGCAGAAGTAATTAAGTGACTATTTAAATGCAACTAACTACAGGGTAGGCCTATGAGTTGAGCATGTTTAGTTACACACATGGTCCGTTGGTCTAGGGGTATGATACTCGCTTAGGGTGTGAGTGGTCCCGAGATAAAATCCCGGACGGACCCGAGTTTTTGCAAAAGTAAATTAGTGACTATTTTAATGCAACTAGCTACAGGGTAGGCCTATGAGTTGAGCATGTTTAGTTACACACATGGTCCGCTGGTCTAGGGGTATGATACTCGCTTTGGGTGCGAGTGGTCCCGGGTTCAAATCCCGGACGGACCCGAGTTTATGCAGAAGCAATTTAGTGACTATTTAAATGCAACCAACTACAGGGTAGGCCTATGAGTTGAGCATGTTTAGTTACACACATGGTCCGTTGGTCTAGGGGTATGATACTCGCTTAGGGTGTGAGTGGTCCCGAGATAAAATCCCGGACGGACCCGAGTTTTTTGCCGAAGTAATTTAGTTACTTTTTAAAAGCAACTTACTACAGGGTAGGCCTATGAGTTGAGCATGTTTAGTTACACACATGGTCCGTTGGTCTAGGGGTATGATACTCGCTTTGGGTGCGAGTGGTCCCGGGTTCAAATCCCGGGCGGACTCGAGTTTTTGCAAAAGTAAATTAGTGACTATTTTAATGCAACTAACTACAGGGTAGGCCTATGAGTTGAGCATGTTTAGTTACACACATGGTCCGTTGGTCTAGGGGTATGATACTCGCTTTGGGTGCGAGTGGTCCCGGGTTCAAATCACGGACGGACGCGAGTAGATGCAGAAGTAATTAAGTGACTATGTAAATGCAACTAACTACAGGGTAGGTCTATGAGTTGAGCATGTTTAGTTACACACATGGTTCGTTGGTCTAGGGCTATGACCCTCAATTTGGGTGCGAGTGGTCTCAGGTTCAAATCCCGGACGGACCCGCGTTTTTGCAGAAGTAATTAAGTGACTATTTAAATGCAACTAACTACAGGGTAGGTCTATGAGTTGAGCATGTTTAGTTACACACATGGTTCGTTGGTCTAGGGCTATGACACTCGCTTTGGGTGCGAGTGGTCTCGGGTTCAAATCCCGGACGGACCCGAGTTTTTGCAGAAGTAATTTAGTGACTATTTAAATGAACTAACAACAAGGTAGGCCTATGAGTTGAGCATATTTAGTTACAGGCATGGTCCGTTGGTCTAGGGGTATGATACTCGCTTAGGATGTGAGTGGTCACGAGATAAAATCCCGGACGAACCCGAGTTTTTGCAGAAGTAATTTAGTGACTATTTAAACGCAACTAACTACCGGGTAGGCCTATGAGTTGAGCATGTTTAGTTACACACATGGTCCGTTGGTCTAGGGGTGTAATACTCGCTTAGGGTGTGAGTGGTCCCGTGATAAAATCCCGGACGGACCCGAGTTTTTGCAAAAGTAAATTAGTGACTATTTTAATGCAACCAACTACAGGGTAGGCCTATGAGTTGAGCATGTTTAGTTACACACATGGTCCGTTGGTCTAGGGGTATGATACTCGCTTAGGGTGTGAGTGGTCCCGAGATAAAATCCCGGACGGACCCGAGTTTTTTGCCGAAGTAATTTAGTTACTTTTTAAAAGCAACTTACTACAGGGTAGGCCTATGAGTTGAGCATGTTTAGTTACACACATGGTCCGTTGGTCTAGGGGTATGATACTCGCTTTGGGTGCGAGTGGTCCCGGGTTCAAATCCCGGGCGGACTCGAGTTTTTGCAAAAGTAAATTAGTGACTATTTTAATGCAACTAACTACAGGGTAGGCCTATGAGTTGAGCATGTTTAGTTACACACATGGTCCGTTGGTCTAGGGGTATGATACTCGCTTTGGGTGCGAGTGGTCCCGGGTTCAAATCACGGACGGACGCGAGTAGATGCAGAAGTAATTAAGTGACTATGTAAATGCAAATAACTACAGGGTAGGTCTATGAGTTGAGCATGTTTAGTTACACACATGGTTCGTTGGTCTAGGGCTATGACCCTCAATTTGGGTGCGAGTGGTCTCAGGTTCAAATCCCGGACGGACCCGCGTTTTTGCAGAAGTAATTAAGTGACTATTTAAATGCAACTAACTACAGGGTAGGTCTATGAGTTGAGCATGTTTAGTTACACACATGGTTCGTTGGTCTAGGGCTATGACACTCGCTTTGGGTGCGAGTGGTATCGGGTTCAAATCCCGGACGGACCCGAGTTTTTGCAGAAGTAATTTAGTGACTATTTAAATGAACTAACAACAAGGTAGGCCTATGAGTTGAGCATATTTAGTTACAGGCATGGTCCGTTGGTCTAGGGGTATGATACTCGCTTTGGGTGCGAGTGGTCTCGGGTTCCTATCCCGGACGGACCCGCGTTTTTGCAGAAGTAATTAAGTGACTATTTAAATGCAACTAACTACAGGGTAGGCCTATGAGTTGAGCATGTTTAGTTACACACATGGTCCGTTGGTCTAGGGGTATGATACTCGCTTTGGGTGCGAGTGGTCCCGGGTTCAGATCCCGGGCGGACTCGAGTTTTTGCAAAAGTAAATTAGTGACTATTTTAATGCAACTAGCTACAGGGTAGGCCTATGAGTTGAGCATGTTTAGTTACACACATGGTCCGCTGGTCTAGGGGTATGATACTCGCTTTGGGTGCGAGTGGTCCCGGGTTCAAATCCCGGACGGACCCGAGTTTATGCAGAAGCAATTTAGTGACTATTTAAATGCAACCAACTACAGGGTAGGCCTATGAGTTGAGCATGTTTAGTTACACACATGGTCCGTTGGTCTAGGGGTATGATACTCGCTTAGGGTGTGAGTGGTCCCGAGATAAAATCCCGGACGGACCCGAGTTTTTTGCCGAAGTAATTTAGTTACTTTTTAAAAGCAACTTACTACAGGGTAGGCCTATGAGTTGAGCATGTTTAGTTACACACATGGTCCGTTGGTCTAGGGGTATGATACTCGCTTTGGGTGCGAGTGGTCCCGGGTTCAAATCCCGGGCGGACTCGAGTTTTTGCAAAAGTAAATTAGTGACTATTTTAATGCAACTAACTACAGGGTAGGCCTATGAGTTGAGCATGTTTAGTTACACACATGGTCCGTTGGTCTAGGGGTATGATACTCGCTTTGGGTGCGAGTGGTCCCGGGTTCAAATCACGGACGGACGCGAGTAGATGCAGAAGTAATTAAGTGACTATGTAAATGCAACTAACTACAGGGTAGGTCTATGAGTTGAGCATGTTTAGTTACACACATGGTTCGTTGGTCTAGGGCTATGACCCTCAATTTGGGTGCGAGTGGTCTCGGGTTCAAATCCCGGACGGACCCGAGTTTTTGCAGAAGTAATTTAGTGACTATTTAAATGAACTAACAACAAGGTAGGCCTATGAGTTGAGCATATTTAGTTACAGGCATGGTCCGTTGGTCTAGGGGTATGATACTCGCTTAGGGTGTGAGTGGTCACGAGATAAAATCCCGGACGAACCCGAGTTTTTGCAGAAGTAATTTAGTGACTATTTAAACGCAACTAACTACCGGGTAGGCCTATGAGTTTAGCATGTTTAGTTACACACATGGTCCGTTGGTCTAGGTGTATGATACTCGCTTTGGGTGCGAGTGGTCCCGGGTTCAAATCCCGGACGGACCCGAGTTTATGCAGAAGCAATTTAGTGACTATTTAAATGCAACCAACTACAGGGTAGGCCTATGAGTTGAGCATGTTTAGTTACACACATGGTCCGTTGGTCTAGGGGTATGATACTCGCTTAGGGTGTGAGTGGTCCCGAGATAAAATCCCGGACGGACCCGAGTTTTTTGCCGAAGTAATTTAGTTACTTTTTAAAAGCAACTTACTACAGGGTAGGCCTATGAGTTGAGCATGTTTAGTTACACACATGGTCCGTTGGTCTAGGGGTATGATACTCGCTTTGGGTGCGAGTGGTCCCGGGTTCAAATCACGGACGGACGCGAGTAGATGCAGAAGTAATTAAGTGACTATGTAAATGCAACTAACTACAGGGTAGGTCTATGAGTTGAGCATGTTTAGTTACACACATGGTTCGTTGGTCTAGGGCTATGACCCTCAATTTGGGTGCGAGTGGTCTCAGGTTCAAATCCCGGACGGACCCGCGTTTTTGCAGAAGTAATTAAGTGACTATTTAAATGCAACTAACTACAGGGTAGGTCTATGAGTTGAGCATGTTTAGTTACACACATGGTTCGTTGGTCTAGGGCTATGACACTCGCTTTGGGTGCGAGTGGTCTCGGGTTCAAATCCCGGACGGACCCGAGTTTTTGCAGAAGTAATTTAGTGACTATTTAAATGAACTAACAACAAGGTAGGCCTATGAGTTGAGCATATTTAGTTACAGGCATGGTCCGTTGGTCTAGGGGTATGATACTCGCTTAGGGTGTGAGTGGTCACGAGATAAAATCCCGGACGAACCCGAGTTTTTGCAGAAGTAATTTAGTGACTATTTAAACGCAACTAACTACCGGGTAGGCCTATGAGTTGAGCATGTTTAGTTACACACATGGTCCGTTGGTCTAGGGGTGTAATACTCGCTTAGGGTGTGAGTGGTCCCGTGATAAAATCCCGGACGGACCCGAGTTTTTGCAAAAGTAAATTAGTGACTATTTTAATGCAACCAACTACAGGGTAGGCCTATGAGTTGAGCATGTTTAGTTACACACATGGTCCGTTGGTCTAGGGGTATGATACTGGCTTAGGGTGTGAGTGGTCCCGAGATAAAATCCCGGACGGACCCGAGTTTTTTGCCGAAGTAATTTAGTTACTTTTTAAAAGCAACTTACTACAGGGTAGGCCTATGAGTTGAGCATGTTTAGTTACACACATAGTTCGTTGGTCTAGGGCTATGACCCTCAATTTGGGTGCGAGTGGTCTCGGATTAAAATCCCGGACGGACCCGCGTTTTTGCAGAAGTAATTAAGTGACTATTTAAATGCAACTAACTACAGGGTAGGTCTATGAGTTGAGCATGTTTAGTTACACACATGGTTCGTTGGTCTAGGGCTATGACACTCGCTTTGGGTGCGAGTGGTCTCGGGCTCAAATCCCGGACGGACCCGAGTTTTTGCAGAAGAAATTTAGTGACTATTTAAATGAACTAACAAGGTAGGCCTATGAGTTGAGCATATTTGGTTACATACATGGTTCGTTGGTCTAGGGCTATGACACTCGCTTTGGGTGCGAGTGGTCTCGGGTTCATATCCCGGACGGACCCGCGTTTTTGCAGAAGTAATTAAGTGACTATTTAAATGCAACTAACTACAGGGTAGGCCTATGAGTTGAGCATGTTTAGTTACACACATGGTCCGTTGGTCTAGGGGTATGATACTCGCTTAGGGTGTGAGTGGTCCCGAGATAAAATCCCGGACGGACCCGAGTTTTTGCAAAAGTAAATTAGTGACTATTTTAATGCAACTAGCTACAGGGTAGGCCTATGAGTTGAGCATGTTTAGTTACACACATGGTCCGCTGGTCTAGGGGTATGATACTCGCTTTGGGTGCGAGTGGTCCCGGGTTCAAATCCCGGACGGACCCGAGTTTATGCAGAAACAATTTAGTGACTATTTAAATGCAACCAACTACAGGGTAGGCCTATGAGTTGAGCATGTTTAGTTACACACATGGTCCGTTGGTCTAGGGGTATGATACTCGCTTAGGGTGTGAGTGGTCCCGAGATAAAATCCCGGACGGACCCGAGTTTTTTGCCGAAGTAATTTAGTTACTTTTTAAAAGCAACTTACTACAGGGTAGGCCTATGAGTTGAGCATGTTTAGTTACACACATGGTCCGTTGGTCTAGGGGTATGATACTCGCTTTGGGTGCGAGTGGTCCCGGGTTCAAATCCCGGGCGGACTCGAGTTTTTGCAAAAGTAAATTAGTGACTATTTTAATGCAACTAACTACAGGGTAGGCCTATGAGTTGAGCATGTTTAGTTACACACATGGTCCGTTGGTCTAGGGGTATGATACTCGCTTTGGGTGCGAGTGGTCCCGGGTTCAAATCACGGACGGACGCGAGTAGATGCAGAAGTAATTAAGTGACTATGTAAATGCAACTAACTACAGGGTAGGTCTATGAGTTGAGCATGTTTAGTTACACACATGGTTCGTTGGTCTAGGGCTATGACCCTCAATTTGGGTGCGAGTGGTCTCAGGTTCAAATCCCGGACGGACCCGCGTTTTTGCAGAAGTAATTAAGTGACTATTTAAATGCAACTAACTACAGGGTAGGTCTATGAGTTGAGCATGTTTAGTTACACACATGGTTCGTTGGTCTAGGGCTATGACACTCGCTTTGGGTGCGAGTGGTCTCGGGTTCAAATCCCGGACGGACCCGAGTTTTTGCAGAAGTAATTTAGTGACTATTTAAATGAACTAACAACAAGGTAGGCCTATGAGTTGAGCATATTTAGTTACAGGCATGGTCCGTTGGTCTAGGGGTATGATACTCGCTTAGGGTGTGAGTGGTCACGAGATAAAATCCCGGACGAACCCGAGTTTTTGCAGAAGTAATTTAGTGACTATTTAAACGCAACTAACTACCGGGTAGGCCTATGAGTTGAGCATGTTTAGTTACACACATGGTCCGTTGGTCTAGGTGTATGATACTCGCTTTGGGTGCGAGTGGTCCCGGGTTCAAATCCCGGACGGACCCGAGTTTATGCAGAAGCAATTTAGTGACTATTTAAATGCAACCAACTACAGGGTAGGCCTATGAGTTGAGCATGTTTAGTTACACACATGGTCCGTTGGTCTAGGGGTATGATACTC
This sequence comes from Phalangium opilio, assembly GCF_054372755.1. Taxonomy (NCBI): domain Eukaryota; kingdom Metazoa; phylum Arthropoda; class Arachnida; order Opiliones; family Phalangiidae; genus Phalangium; species Phalangium opilio. The sequence continues at coordinate 3,898,516 of NW_028324198.1, forward strand.
GCTTAGGGTGTGAGTGGTCCCGAGATAAAATCCCGGACGGACCCGAGTTTTTTGCCGAAGTAATTTAGTTACTTTTTAAAAGCAACTTACTACAGGGTAGGCCTATGAGTTGAGCATGTTTAGTTACACACATGGTCCGTTGGTCTAGGGGTATGATACTCGCTTTGGGTGCGAGTGGTCCCGGGTTCAAATCCCGGGCGGACTCGAGTTTTTGCAAAAGTAAATTAGTGACTATTTTAATGCAACTAACTACAGGGTAGGCCTATGAGTTGAGCATGTTTAGTTACACACATGGTCCGTTGGTCTAGGGGTATGATACTCGCTTTGGGTGCGAGTGGTCCCGGGTTCAAATCACGGACGGACGCGAGTAGATGCAGAAGTAATTAAGTGACTATGTAAATGCAACTAACTACAGGGTAGGTCTATGAGTTGAGCATGTTTAGTTACACACATGGTTCGTTGGTCTAGGGCTATGACCCTCAATTTGGGTGCGAGTGGTCTCAGGTTCAAATCCCGGACGGACCCGCGTTTTTGCAGAAGTAATTAAGTGACTATTTAAATGCAACTAACTACAGGGTAGGTCTATGAGTTGAGCATGTTTAGTTACACACATGGTTCGTTGGTCTAGGGCTATGACACTCGCTTTGGGTGCGAGTGGTCTCGGGTTCAAATCCCGGACGAACCCGAGTTTTTGCAGAAGTAATTTAGTGACTATTTAAATGAACTAACAACAAGGTAGGCCTATGAGTTGAGCATATTTAGTTACAGGCATGGTCCGTTGGTCTAGGGGTATGATACTCGCTTAGGGTGTGAGTGGTCACGAGATAAAATCCCGGACGAACCCGAGTTTTTGCAGAAGTAATTTAGTGACTATTTAAACGCAACTAACTACCGGGTAGGCCTATGAGTTGAGCATGTTTAGTTACACACATGGTCCGTTGGTCTAGGGGTGTAATACTCGCTTAGGGTGTGAGTGGTCCCGTGACAAAATCCCGGACGGACCCGAGTTTTTGCAAAAGTAAATTAGTGACTATTTTAATGCAACCAACTACAGGGTAGGCCTATGAGTTGAGCATGTTTAGTTACACACATGGTCCGTTGGTCTAGGGGTATGATACTGGCTTAGGGTGTGAGTGGTCCCGAGATAAAATCCCGGACGGACCCGAGTTTTTTGCCGAAGTAATTTAGTTACTTTTTAAAAGCAACTTACTACAGGGTAGGCCTATGAGTTGAGCATGTTTAGTTACACACATAGTTCGTTGGTCTAGGGCTATGACCCTCAATTTGGGTGCGAGTGGTCTCGGATTAAAATCCCGGACGGACCCGCGTTTTTGCAGAAGTAATTAAGTGACTATTTAAATGCAACTAACTACAGGGTAGGTCTATGAGTTGAGCATGTTTAGTTACACACATGGTTCGTTGGTCTAGGGCTATGACACTCGCTTTGGGTGCGAGTGGTCTCGGGCTCAAATCCCGGACGGACCCGAGTTTTTGCAGAAGAAATTTAGTGACTATTTAAATGAACTAACAAGGTAGGCCTATGAGTTGAGCATATTTGGTTACATACATGGTTCGTTGGTCTAGGGCTATGACACTCGCTTTGGGTGCGAGTGGTCTCGGGTTCATATCCCGGACGGACCCGCGTTTTTGCAGAAGTAATTAAGTGACTATTTAAATGCAACTAACTACAGGGTAGGCCTATGAGTTGAGCATGTTTAGTTACACACATGGTCCGTTGGTCTAGGGGTATGATACTCGCTTAGGGTGTGAGTGGTCCCGAGATAAAATCCCGGACGGACCCGAGTTTTTGCAAAAGTAAATTAGTGACTATTTTAATGCAACTAGCTACAGGGTAGGCCTATGAGTTGAGCATGTTTAGTTACACACATGGTCCGCTGGTCTAGGGGTATGATACTCGCTTTGGGTGCGAGTGGTCCCGGGTTCAAATCCCGGACGGACCCGAGTTTATGCAGAAGCAATTTAGTGACTATTTAAATGCAACCAACTACAGGGTAGGCCTATGAGTTGAGCATGTTTAGTTACACACATGGTCCGTTGGTCTAGGGGTATGATACTCGCTTAGGGTGTGAGTGGTCCCGAGATAAAATCCCGGACGGACCCGAGTTTTTTGCCGAAGTAATTTAGTTACTTTTTAAAAGCAACTTACTACAGGGTAGGCCTATGAGTTGAGCATGTTTAGTTACACACATGGTCCGTTGGTCTAGGGGTATGATACTCGCTTTGGGTGCGAGTGGTCCCGGGTTCAAATCCCGGGCGGACTCGAGTTTTTGCAAAAGTAAATTAGTGACTATTTTAATGCAACTAACTACAGGGTAGGCCTATGAGTTGAGCATGTTTAGTTACACACATGGTCCGTTGGTCTAGGGGTATGATACTCGCTTTGGGTGCGAGTGGTCCCGGGTTCAAATCACGGACGGACGCGAGTAGATGCAGAAGTAATTAAGTGACTATGTAAATGCAACTAACTACAGGGTAGGTCTATGAGTTGAGCATGTTTAGTTACACACATGGTTCGTTAGTCTAGGGCTATGACCCTCAATTTGGGTGCGAGTGGTCTCAGGTTCAAATCCCGGACGGACCCGCGTTTTTGCAGAAGTAATTAAGTGACTATTTAAATGCAACTAACTACAGGGTAGGTCTATGAGTTGAGCATGTTTAGTTACACACATGGTTCGTTGGTCTAGGGCTATGACACTCGCTTTGGGTGCGAGTGGTCTCGGGTTCAAATCCCGGACGGACCCGAGTTTTTGCAGAAGTAATTTAGTGACTATTTAAATGAACTAACAACAAGGTAGGCCTATGAGTTGAGCATATTTAGTTACAGGCATGGTCCGTTGGTCTAGGGGTATGATACTCGCTTTGGGTGCGAGTGGTCTCGGGCTCCTATCCCGGACGGACCCGCGTTTTTGCAGAAGTAATTAAGTGACTATTTAAATGCAACTAACTACAGGGTAGGCCTATGAGTTGAGCATGTTTAGTTACACACATGGTCCGTTGGTCTAGGGGTATGATACTCGCTTTGGGTGCGAGTGGTCCCGGGTTCAGATCCCAGGCGGACTCGAGTTTTTGCAAAAGTAAATTAGTGACTATTTTAATGCAACTAACTACAGGGTAGGCCTATGAGTTGAGCATGTTTAGTTACACACATAGTTCGTTGGTCTAGGGCTATGACCCTCAATTTGGGTGCGAGTGGGCTCGGATTAAAATCCCGGACGGACCCGCGTTTTTGCAGAAGTAATTAAGTGACTATTTAAATGCAACTAACTACAGGGTAGGTCTATGAGTTGAGCATGTTTAGTTACACACATGGTTCGTTGGTCTAGGGCTATGACACTCGCTTTGGGTGCGAGTGGTCTCGGGCTCAAATCCCGGACGGACCCGAGTTTTTGCAGAAGAAATTTAGTGACTATTTAAATGAACTAACAAGGTAGGCCTATGAGTTGAGCATATTTGGTTACATACATGGTTCGTTGGTCTAGGGCTATGACACTCGCTTTGGGTGCGAGTGGTCTCGGGTTCATATCCCGGACGGACCCGCGTTTTTGCAGAAGTAATTAAGTGACTATTTAAATGCAACTAACTACAGGGTAGGCCTATGAGTTGAGCATGTTTAGTTACACACATGGTCCGTTGGTCTAGGGGTATGATACTCGCTTAGGGTGTGAGTGGTCCCGAGATAAAATCCCGGACGGACCCGAGTTTTTGCAAAAGTAAATTAGTGACTATTTTAATGCAACTAGCTACAGGGTAGGCCTATGAGTTGAGCATGTTTAGTTACACACATGGTCCGCTGGTCTAGGGGTATGATACTCGCTTTGGGTGCGAGTGGTCCCGGGTTCAAATCCCGGACGGACCCGAGTTTATGCAGAAGCAATTTAGTGACTATTTAAATGCAACCAACTACAGGGTAGGCCTATGAGTTGAGCATGTTTAGTTACACACATGGTCCGTTGGTCTAGGGGTATGATACTCGCTTAGGGTGTGAGTGGTCCCGAGATAAAATCCCGGACGGACCCGAGTTTTTTGCCGAAGTAATTTAGTTACTTTTTAAAAGCAACTTACTACAGGGTAGGCCTATGAGTTGAGCATGTTTAGTTACACACATGGTCCGTTGGTCTAGGGGTATGATACTCGCTTTGGGTGCGAGTGGTCCCGGGTTCAAATCCCGGGCGGACTCGAGTTTTTGCAAAAGTAAATTAGTGACTATTTTAATGCAACTAACTACAGGGTAGGCCTATGAGTTGAGCATGTTTAGTTACACACATGGTCCGTTGGTCTAGGGGTATGATACTCGCTTTGGGTGCGAGTGGTCCCGGGTTCAAATCACGGACGGACGCGAGTAGATGCAGAAGTAATTAAGTGACTATGTAAATGCAACTAACTACAGGGTAGGTCTATGAGTTGAGCATGTTTAGTTACACACATGGTTCGTTAGTCTAGGGCTATGACCCTCAATTTGGGTGCGAGTGGTCTCAGGTTCAAATCCCGGACGGACCCGCGTTTTTGCAGAAGTAATTAAGTGACTATTTAAATGCAACTAACTACAGGGTAGGTCTATGAGTTGAGCATGTTTAGTTACACACATGGTTCGTTGGTCTAGGGCTATGACACTCGCTTTGGGTGCGAGTGGTCTCGGGTTCAAATCCCGGACGGACCCGAGTTTTTGCAGAAGTAATTTAGTGACTATTTAAATGAACTAACAACAAGGTAGGCCTATGAGTTGAGCATATTTAGTTACAGGCATGGTCCGTTGGTCTAGGGGTATGATACTCGCTTTGGGTGCGAGTGGTCTCGGGTTCCTATCCCGGACGGACCCGCGTTTTTGCAGAAGTAATTAAGTGACTATTTAAATGCAACTAACTACAGGGTAGGCCTATGAGTTGAGCATGTTTAGATACACACATGGTCCGTTGGTCTAGGGGTATGATACTCGCTTTGGGTGCGAGTGGTCCCGGGTTCAGATCCCGGGCGGACTCGAGTTTTTGCAAAAGTAAATTAGTGACTATTTTAATGCAACTAACTACAGGGTAGGCCTATGAGTTGAGCATGTTTAGTTACACACATGGTCCGTTGGTCTAGGGGTATGATACTCGCTTTGGGTGCGAGTGGTCCCGGGTTCAAATCACGGACGGACGCGAGTAGATGCAGAAGTAATTAAGTGACTATGTAAATGCAACTAACTACAGGGTAGGTCTATGAGTTGAGCATGTTTAGTTACACACATGGTCCGTTGGTCTAGGGGTATGATACTCGCTTTGGGTGCGAGTGGTCCCGGGTTCAAATCCCGGGCGGACTCGAGTTTTTGCAAAAGTAAATTAGTGACTATTTTAATGCAACTAACTACAGGGTAGGCCTATGAGTTGAGCATGTTTAGTTACACACATGGTCCGTTGGTCTAGGGGTATGATACTCGCTTTGGGTGCGAGTGGTCCCGGGTTCAAATCACGGACGGACGCGAGTAGATGCAGAAGTAATTAAGTGACTATGTAAATGCAACTAACTACAGGGTAGGTCTATGAGTTGAGCATGTTTAGTTACACACATGGTTCGTTGGTCTAGGGCTATGACCCTCAATTTGGGTGCGAGTGGTCTCAGGTTCAAATCCCGGACGGACCCGCGTTTTTGCAGAAGTAATTAAGTGACTATTTAAATGCAACTAACTACAGGGTAGGTCTATGAGTTGAGCATGTTTAGTTACACACATGGTTCGTTGGTCTAGGGCTATGACACTCGCTTTGGGTGCGAGTGGTCTCGGGTTCAAATCCCGGACGGACCCGAGTTTTTGCAGAAGTAATTTAGTGACTATTTAAATGAACTAACAACAAGGTAGGCCTATGAGTTGAGCATATTTAGTTACAGGCATGGTCCGTTGGTCTAGGGGTATGATACTCGCTTAGGGTGTGAGTGGTCACGAGATAAAATCCCGGACGAACCCGAGTTTTTGCAGAAGTAATTTAGTGACTATTTAAACGCAACTAACTACCGGGTAGGCCTATGAGTTGAGCATGTTTAGTTACACACATGGTCCGTTGGTCTAGGGGTGTAATACTCGCTTAGGGTGTGAGTGGTCCCGTGATAAAATCCCGGACGGACCCGAGTTTTTGCAAAAGTAAATTAGTGACTATTTTAATGCAACCAACTACAGGGTAGGCCTATGAGTTGAGCATGTTTAGTTACACACATGGTCCGTTGGTCTAGGGGTATGATACTCGCTTAGGGTGTGAGTGGTCCCGAGATAAAATCCCGGACGGACCCGAGTTTTTTGCCGAAGTAATTTAGTTACTTTTTAAAAGCAACTTACTACAGGGTAGGCCTATGAGTTGAGCATGTTTAGTTACACACATAGTTCGTTGGTCTAGGGCTATGACCCTCAATTTGGGTGCGAGTGGTCTCGGATTAAAATCCCGGACGGACCCGCGTTTTTGCAGAAGTAATTAAGTGACTATTTAAATGCAACTAACTACAGGGTAGGTCTATGAGTTGAGCATGTTTAGTTACACACATGGTTCGTTGGTCTAGGGCTATGACACTCGCTTTGGGTGCGAGTGGTCTCGGGCTCAAATCCCGGACGGACCCGAGTTTTTGCAGAAGAAATTTAGTGACTATTTAAATGAACTAACAACAAGGTAGGCCTATGAGTTGAGCATATTTAGTTACATACATGGTTCGTTGGTCTAGGGCTATGACACTCGCTTTGGGTGCGAGTGGTCTCGGGTTCATATCCCGGACGGACCCGCGTTTTTGCAGCAGTAATTAAGTGACTATTTAAATGCAACTAACTACAGGGTAGGCCTATGAGTTGAGCATGTTTAGTTACACACATGGTCCGTTGGTCTAGGGGTATGATACTCGCTTAGGGTGTGAGTGGTCCCGAGATAAAATCCCGGACGGACCCGAGTTTTTGCAAAAGTAAATTAGTGACTATTTTAATGCAACTAGCTACAGGGTAGGCCTATGAGTTGAGCATGTTTAGTTACACACATGGTCCGCTGGTCTAGGGGTATGATACTCGCTTTGGGTGCGAGTGGTCCCGGGTTCAAATCCCGGACGGACCCGAGTTTATGCAGAAGCAATTTAGTGACTATTTAAATGCAACCAACTACAGGGTAGGCCTATGAGTTGAGCATGTTTAGTTACACACATGGTCCGTTGGTCTAGGGGTATGATACTCGCTTAGGGTGTGAATGGTCCCGAGATAAAATCCCGGACGGACCCGAGTTTTTTGCCGAAGTAATTTAGTTACTTTTTAAAAGCAACTTACTACAGGGTAGGCCTATGAGTTGAGCATGTTTAGTTACACACATGGTCCGTTGGTCTAGGGGTATGATACTCGCTTTGGGTGCGAGTGGTCCCGGGTTCAAATCCCGGGCGGACTCGAGTTTTTGCAAAAGTAAATTAGTGACTATTTTAATGCAACTAACTACAGGGTAGGCCTATGAGTTGAGCATGTTTAGTTACACACATGGTCCGTTGGTCTAGGGGTATGATACTCGCTTTGGGTGCGAGTGGTCCCGGGTTCAAATCACGGACGGACGCGAGTAGATGCAGAAGTAATTAAGTGACTATGTAAATGCAACTAACTACAGGGTAGGTCTATGAGTTGAGCATGTTTAGTTACACACATGGTTCGTTGGTCTAGGGCTATGACCCTCAATTTGGGTGCGAGTGGTCTCAGGTTCAAATCCCGGACGGACCCGCGTTTTTGCAGAAGTAATTAAGTGACTATTTAAATGCAACTAACTACAGGGTAGGTCTATGAGTTGAGCATGTTTAGTTACACACATGGTCCGCTGGTCTAGGGGTATGATACTCGCTTTGGGTGCGAGTGGTCCCGGGTTCAAATCCCGGACGGACCCGAGTTTATGCAGAAGCAATTTAGTGACTATTTAAATGCAACCAACTACAGGGTAGGCCTATGAGTTGAGCATGTTTAGTTACACACATGGTCCGTTGGTCTAGGGGTATGATACTCGCTTAGGGTGTGAGTGGTCCCGAGATAAAATCCCGGACGGACCCGAGTTTTTTGCCGAAGTAATTTAGTTACTTTTTAAAAGCAACTTACTACAGGGTAGGCCTATGAGTTGAGCATGTTTAGTTACACACATGGTCCGTTGGTCTAGGGGTATGATACTCGCTTTGGGTGCGAGTGGTCCCGGGTTCAAATCCCGGGCGGACTCGAGTTTTTGCAAAAGTAAATTAGTGACTATTTTAATGCAACTAACTACAGGGTAGGCCTATGAGTTGAGCATGTTTAGTTACACACATGGTCCGTTGGTCTAGGGGTATGATACTCGCTTTGGGTGCGAGTGGTCCCGGGTTCAAATCACGGACGGACGCGAGTAGATGCAGAAGTAATTAAGTGACTATGTAAATGCAACTAACTACAGGGTAGGTCTATGAGTTGAGCATGTTTAGTTACACACATGGTTCGTTGGTCTAGGGCTATGACCCTCAATTTGGGTGCGAGTGGTCTCAGGTTCAAATCCCGGACGGACCCGCGTTTTTGCAGAAGTAATTAAGTGACTATTTAAATGCAACTAACTACAGGGTAGGTCTATGAGTTGAGCATGTTTAGTTACACACATGGTTCGTTGGTCTAGGGCTATGACACTCGCTTTGGGTGCGAGTGGTCTCGGGTTCAAATCCCGGACGGACCCGAGTTTTTGCAGAAGTAATTTAGTGACTATTTAAATGAACTAACAACAAGGTAGGCCTATGAGTTGAGTATATTTAGTTACAGGCATGGTCCGTTGGTCTAGGGGTATGATACTCGCTTAGGATGTGAGTGGTCACGAGATAAAATCCCGGACGAACCCGAGTTTTTGCAGAAGTAATTTAGTGACTATTTAAACGCAACTAACTACCGGGTAGGCCTATGAGTTGAGCATGTTTAGTTACACACATGGTCCGTTGGTCTAGGGGTGTAATACTCGCTTAGGGTGTGAGTGGTCCCGTGATAAAATCCCGGACGGACCCGAGTTTTTGCAAAAGTAAATTAGTGACTATTTTAATGCAACCAACTACAGGGTAGGCCTATGAGTTGAGCATGTTTAGTTACACACATGGTCCGTTGGTCTAGGGGTATGATACTCGCTTAGGGTGTGAGTGGTCCCGAGATAAAATCCCGGACGGACCCGAGTTTTTTGCCGAAGTAATTTAGTTACTTTTTAAAAGCAACTTACTACAGGGTAGGCCTATGAGTTGAGCATGTTTAGTTACACACATGGTCCGTTGGTCTAGGGGTATGATACTCGCTTTGGGTGCGAGTGGTCCCGGGTTCAAATCCCGGGCGGACTCGAGTTTTTGCAAAAGTAAATTAGTGACTATTTTAATGCAACTAACTACAGGGTAGGCCTATGAGTTGAGCATGTTTAGTTACACACATGGTCCGTTGGTCTAGGGGTATGATACTCGCTTTGGGTGCGAGTGGTCCCAGGTTCAAATCACGGACGGACGCGAGTAGATGCAGAAGTAATTAAGTGACTATGTAAATGCAACTAACTACAGGGTAGGTCTATGAGTTGAGCATGTTTAGTTACACACATGGTTCGTTGGTCTAGGGCTATGACCCTCAATTTGGGTGCGAGTGGTCTCAGGTTCAAATCCCGGACGGACCCGCGTTTTTGCAGAAGTAATTAAGTGACTATTTAAATGCAACTAACTACAGGGTAGGTCTATGAGTTGAGCATGTTTAGTTACACACATGGTTCGTTGGTCTAGGGCTATGACACTCGCTTTGGGTGCGAGTGGTATCGGGTTCAAATCCCGGACGGACCCGAGTTTTTGCAGAAGTAATTTAGTGACTATTTAAATGAACTAACAACAAGGTAGGCCTATGAGTTGAGCATATTTAGTTACAGGCATGGTCCGTTGGTCTAGGGGTATGATACTCGCTTTGGGTGCGAGTGGTCTCGGGTTCCTATCCCGGACGGACCCGCGTTTTTGCAGAAGTAATTAAGTGACTATTTAAATGCAACTAACTACAGGGTAGGCCTATGAGTTGAGCATGTTTAGTTACACACATGGTCCGTTGGTCTAGGGGTATGATACTCGCTTTGGGTGCGAGTGGTCCCGGGTTCAGATCCCGGGCGGACTCGAGTTTTTGCAAAAGTAAATTAGTGACTATTTTAATGCAACTAGCTACAGGGTAGGCCTATGAGTTGAGCATGTTTAGTTACACACATGGTCCGCTGGTCTAGGGGTATGATACTCGCTTTGGGTGCGAGTGGTCCCGGGTTCAAATCCCGGACGGACCCGAGTTTATGCAGAAGCAATTTAGTGACTATTTAAATGCAACCAACTACAGGGTAGGCCTATGAGTTGAGCATGTTTAGTTACACACATGGTCCGTTGGTCTAGGGGTATGATACTCGCTTAGGGTGTGAGTGGTCCCGAGATAAAATCCCGGACGGACCCGAGTTTTTTGCCGAAGTAATTTAGTTACTTTTTAAAAGCAACTTACTACAGGGTAGGCCTATGAGTTGAGCATGTTTAGTTACACACATGGTCCGTTGGTCTAGGGGTATGATACTCGCTTTGGGTGCGAGTGGTCCCGGGTTCAAATCCCGGGCGGACTCGAGTTTTTGCAAAAGTAAATTAGTGACTATTTTAATGCAACTAACTACAGGGTAGGCCTATGAGTTGAGCATGTTTAGTTACACACATGGTCCGTTGGTCTAGGGGTATGATACTCGCTTTGGGTGCGAGTGGTCCCGGGTTCAAATCACGGACGGACGCGAGTAGATGCAGAAGTAATTAAGTGACTATGTAAATGCAACTAACTACAGGGTAGGTCTATGAGTTGAGCATGTTTAGTTACACACATGGTTCGTTGGTCTAGGGCTATGACCCTCAATTTGGGTGCGAGTGGTCTCAGGTTCAAATCCCGGACGGACCCGCGTTTTTGCAGAAGTAATTAAGTGATTATTTAAATGCAACTAACTACAGGGTAGGTCTATGAGTTGAGCATGTTTAGTTACACACATGGTTCGTTGGTCTAGGGCTATGACACTCGCTTTGGGTGCGAGTGGTCTCGGGTTCAAATCCCGGACGGACCCGAGTTTTTGCAGAAGTAATTTAGTGACTATTTAAATGAACTAACAACAAGGTAGGCCTATGAGTTGAGCATATTTAGTTACAGGCATGGTCCGTTGGTCTAGGGGTATGATACTCGCTTAGGGTGTGAGTGGTCACGAGATAAAATCCCGGACGAACCCGAGTTTTTGCAGAAGTAATTTAGTGACTATTTAAACGCAACTAACTACCGGGTAGGCCTATGAGTTGAGCATGTTTAGTTACACACATGGTCCGTTGGTCTAGGGGTGTAATACTCGCTTAGGGTGTGAGTGGTCCCGTGATAAAATCCCGGACGGACCCGAGTTTTTGCAAAAGTAAATTAGTGACTATTTTAATGCAACCAACTACAGGGTAGGCCTATGAGTTGAGCATGTTTAGTTACACACATGGTCCGTTGGTCTAGGGGTATGATACTCGCTTAGGGTGTGAGTGGTCCCGAGATAAAATCCCGGACGGACCCGAGTTTTTTGCCGAAGTAATTTAGTTACTTTTTAAAAGCAACTTACTACAGGGTAGGCCTATGAGTTGAGCATGTTTAGTTACACACATGGTCCGTTGGTCTAGGGGTATGATACTCGCTTTGGGTGCGAGTGGTCCCGGGTTCAAATCCCGGGCGGACTCGAGTTTTTGCAAAAGTAAATTAGTGACTATTTTAATGCAACTAACTACAGGGTAGGCCTATGAGTTGAGCATGTTTAGTTACACACATGGTCCGTTGGTCTAGGGGTATGATACTCGCTTTGGGTGCGAGTGGTCCCGGGTTCAAATCACGGACGGACGCGAGTAGATGCAGAAGTAATTAAGTGACTATGTAAATGCAACTAACTACAGGGTAGGTCTATGAGTTGAGCATGTTTAGTTACACACATGGTTCGTTGGTCTAGGGCTATGACCCTCAATTTGGGTGCGAGTGGTCTCAGGTTCAAATCCCGGACGGACCCGCGTTTTTGCAGAAGTAATTAAGTGACTATTTAAATGCAACTAACTACAGGGTAGGTCTATGAGTTGAGCATGTTTAGTTACACACATGGTTCGTTGGTCTAGGGCTATGACACTCGCTTTGGGTGCGAGTGGTCTCGGGTTCAAATCCCGGACGGACCCGAGTTTTTGCAGAAGTAATTTAGTGACTATTTAAATGAACTAACAACAAGGTAGGCCTATGAGTTGAGCATATTTAGTTACAGGCATGGTCCGTTGGTCTAGGGGTATGATACTCGCTTAGGGTGTGAGTGGTCACGAGATAAAATCCCGGACGAACCCGAGTTTTTGCAGAAGTAATTTAGTGACTATTTAAACGCAACTAACTACCGGGTAGGCCTATGAGTTGAGCATGTTTAGTTACACACATGGTCCGTTGGTCTAGGGGTGTAATACTCGCTTAGGGTGTGAGTGGTCCCGTGATAAAATCCCGGACGGACCCGAGTTTTTGCAAAAGTAAATTAGTGACTATTTTAATGCAACTAACTACAGGGTAGGCCTATGAGTTGAGCATGTTTAGTTACACACATGGTCCGTTGGTCTAGGGGTATGATACTCGCTTTGGGTGCGAGTGGGCCCGGGTTCAAATCCCGGACGGACCCTAGTATATGCAGAAGTAATTAAGTGACTATTTAAATGCAACTAAGTACAGGGTAGGTCTATGGGTTGAGCATGTTTGGTTACACACATGGTTCGTTGGTCTAGGATTATGACACTCGCTTTGGGTGCGAGTGGTCTCGGGTTCAAATCCCGGACGGACCCGAGTTTTTGCAGAAGTAATTTAGTGACTATTGAAATGAACTAACAACAAGGTAGGCCTATGAGTTGAGCATATTTAGTTACAGGCATGGTCCGTTGGTCTAGGGGTATGATACTCGCTTAAAGTGTGAGTGGTCACGAGATAAAATCCCGGACGAACCCGAGTTTTTGCAGAAGTAATTTAGTGACTATTTAAACGCAACTAACTACCGGGTAGACCTATGAGTTGAGCATGTTTCAGTATCATTCGTGGTCCGTTGGTCTAGGGGTATGATACACGCTTCGGGTGTGAGTGGCCCCGGGTTCAAATCCCGGACGGACCCGAGTTTATGCAGAAGCAATTCAGTGACTATTTAAAAGCAACTAACTACAAGGTAGGCCTATGAGTTGAGCATGTTTAGTTACACACATGGTCCGTTGGTCTAGGGGTGTGATACTCGCTTAGGGTGTGAGTGGTCCCGAGATAAAATCCCGGACGGACCAGAGTTTTTTGCCGAAGTAATTTAGTGACTATTTAAAAGCAACTAACTACAGGGTAGGCCTATGAGTTGAGCATGTTTAGTTACACACATGGTCCGTTGGTCTAGGGGTATGATACTCGCTTTGGGTGCGAGTGGTCCCGGGTTCAAATCCCGGACGGACCCGAGTTTTTGCAAAAGTAAATTAGTGACTATTTTATTGCAACTAACTACAGGGTAGGCCTATGAGTTGAGCATGTTTAGATACACACATGGTTCGTTGGTCTAGGGCTATGACACTCGCTTTGGGTGCGAGTGGTCTCGGGTTCAAATCCCGGACGGACCCGAGTTTTTGCAGAAGTAATTTAGTGACTATTTAAATGAACTAACAACAAGGTAGGCCTATGAGTTGAGCATATTTAGTTACAGGCATGGTCCGTTGGTCTAGGGGTATGATACTCGCTTAAGGTGTGAGTGGTCACGAGATAAAATCCCGGACGAACCCGAGTTTTTGCAGAAGTAATTTAGTGACTATTTAAACGCAACTAACTACCGGGTAGACCTATGAGTTGAGCATGTTTAATTACACACATGGTCCGTTGGTCTAGGGGTATGATACTCGCTTAGGGTGTGAGTGGTCCCGAGATAAAATCCCGGACGGACCCGAGTTTTTTGCCGAAGTAATTTAGTGACTATTTAAAAGCAACTTACTACAGGGTAGGCCTATGAGTTGAGCATGTTTAGTTACACACATGGTCCGTTGGTCTAGGGGTATGATACTCGCTTTGGGTGCGAGTGGTCCCGGGTTCAAATCCCGGACGGACACGAGTTTATGCAGAAGCAATTTAGTGACTATTTAAATGCAACCAACTACAGGGTAGGTCTATGAGTTGAGCATGTTTAGTTACACACATGGTTCGTTGGCCTAGGGCTATGACACTCGCTTTGGGTGCGAGTGGTCTCGGGTTCAAATCCCGGACGGACCCGAGTTTTTGCAGAAGAAATTTTGTGACTATTTAAATGCAACTAACTACAGGGTAGGTCTATGAGTTGAGCATATTTAGTTACAGGCATGGTCCGTTGGTCTAGGGGTATGATACTCGCTTAAGGTGTGAGTGGCCACGAGATAAAATCCCGGACGAACCCGAGTTTTTGCAGAAGTAATTTAGTGACTATTTAGACGCAACTAACTACCGGGTAGACCTATGAGTTGAGCATGTTTAATTACACACATGGTCCGTTGGTCTAGGGGTATGATACTCGCTTAGGGTGTGAGTGGTCCCGAGATAAAATCCCGGACGGACCCGAGTTTTTGTAAAAGTAAATTAGTGACTATTGTAATGCAACTAGCTACAGGGTAGGCCTATAAGTTGAGCATGTTTATTTACACACATGGTCCGTTGGTCTAGGGGTATGATACTCGCTTTGGGTGCGAGTGGTCCCGGGTTCAAATCCCGGACGGACCCGAGTTTATGCAGAAGCAATTTAGTGACTATTTAAATGCAACCAACTACAGGGTAGGCCTATGAGTTGAGCATGTTTAGTTACACACATGGTCCGTTGGTCTAGGGGTATGATACTCGCTTTGGGTGCGAGTGGTCCCGGGTTCAAATCCCGGGCGGACTCGAGTTTTGGCAAAAGTAAATTAGTGACTATTTTAATGCAACTAACTACAGGGTAGGCCTATGAGTTGAGCATGTTTAGTAACACACATGGTCCGTTGGTCTAGGGGTATGATACTCGCTTTGGGTGCGAGTGGTCCCGGGTTCAAATCACGGACGGACGCGAGTATATGCAGAAGTAATTAAGTGACTATTTAAATGCAACTAACTACAGGGTAGGTCTATGAGTTGAGCATGTTTAGTTACACACATGGTTCGTTGGTCTAGGGCTATGACCCTCAATTTGGGTGCGAGTGGTCTCAGGTTCAAATCCCGGACGGACCCGCGTTTTTGCAGAAGTAATTAAGTGACTATTTAAATGCAACTAACTACAGGGTAGGTCTATGAGTTGAGCATGTTTAGTTACACACATGGTTCGTTGGTCTAGGGCTATGACACTCGCTTTGGGTGCGAGTGGTCTCGGGTTCAAATCCCGGATGAACCCGAGTTTTTGCAGAAGTAATTTAGTGACTATTTAAATGCAACTAACAACAAGGTAGGCCTATGAGTTGAGCAGGTTTAGTTACACACATGGTCCGTTGGTCTAGGGGTATGATACTCGCTTTGGGTGCGAGTGGTCCCGGGTTCAAATCCTGGATGAACTCGAGTTTTTGCAGAAGTAATTAAGAGACTATTTAAATGCAACTAACGACAAGGTAGGCCTATGAGTTTAGAATGTTTCAGTATTCTAAGGGAGCGGTAGCTCCCTTAGATAAGGCCTGATGACGGCTTTAATGTATAAGGAAGGTTTTTGGATTGGTTTTAACTTTTTTCGTATTAAGTTTATTGTTTCGTAATTTTTCTACTGAACTAAAATCCGGGCCCTTAATATGTGGTAAAAATTTCAAGATGATCCACCTAATAGTTTATTTTATAAAGCATAAAGTTTCTAAGGGTAGTTTTCATTTCCATAAAATTAATCACAGATTTTGGCGAAAAACTAGAGAATCTCCATAGAAATAACATGGGAAATTTTCCAAACTTACCCATTTTGTAACTACCCTTACAAAAATAACTATACGTTGGATAGATTTGAAAACGGTCTTAAATGAAAGCCCCATTTTTATAGTGGGCGCCAATTTTTGTTTCATTAAGAAAAACAAAGTTTAAGTATTGTTTTTAATAGTTTTAAGTATCTGCTCCGAATTACGTGGTTTACCTTTAAACTGTGGAACTTACGACTTTTTTGCTTGGGTTAAGTAATAAAGATAGTCATTCTAGGACTTACGTCATTTTACTGCGGATAATCGCACCCTAAGCGAGTATCATAGCCCTAGACCAACGAACCATGTGTGTATCTAAACATGCTCAACTCAGAGACCTACCCTGTAGTTAGTTGCATTTAAATAGTCACTTAATTACTTCTGCATATACTCGGGTCCGTCCGGGATTTAAACCCGGGACCACTCGCACCCAAAGCGAGTATCATACCCCTAGACCAACGGACCATGTGTGTAAACAAACCTGCTCAACTCATAGGCCTACCTTGTTGTTAGTTGCATTTAAATAGTCTCTTAATTACTTCTGCAAAAAATCGGGTTCATCCGGGATTTGAACCCGGGACCACTCGCAACCTGAGCGAGTATCATACCCCTAGACCAACGGACCATGTGTGTAACTAAACATGCTCAACTCATAGGCCTACCCTGTAGTTAGTTGCTTTTAAATAGTCAATAAATTGCTTCGGCAAAAACTCGGGTTCGTCCGGGATTTTATCTCGTGACCACTCACACCCAAAGCGTGTATCATACCCCTAGACCAACGGACCATGAATGATACTGAAACATTCTAAACTCATAGGCCTACCTTGTCGTTAGTTGCATTTAATTATTCACTAAATTACTTCTGCAAAAACTCGGGTCCGTCTGGGATTTGAACCCGGTACCACTCGCACCCTAAGCGAGTATCATAGCCCTAGACCAACGAACCATGTGTGTAACTAAACATGCTCAACTCAGAGACCTACCCTGTAGTTAGTTGCATTTAAATAGTCTCTTAATTACTTCTGCAAAAAATCGGGTTCATCCGGGATTTGAACCCGGGACCACTCGCACCCAAAGCGAGTATCATACCCCTAGACCAACGAACCATGTGTGTATCTAAACATGCTCAACTCAGAGACCTACCCTGTAGTTAGTTGCATTTAAATAGTCACTTAATTACTTCTGCATATACTCGGGTCCGTCCGGGATTTAAACCCGGGACCACTCGCACCCAAAGCGAGTATCATACCCCTAGACCATTGGACCATGTGTGTAAACAAACCTGCTTAACTCATAGGCCTACCTTGTTGTTAGTTGCATTTAAATAGCCTCTTAATTACTTCTGCAAAAAATCGGGTTCATCCGGGATTTGAACCCGGGACCACTCGCAACCTGAGCGAGTATCATACCCCTAGACCAACGGACCATGTGTGTAACTAAACATGCTCAACTCATAGGCCTACCCTGTAGTTAGTTGCTTTTAAATAGTCACTAAATTGCTTCGGCAAAAACTCGGGTTCGTCCGGGATTTTATCTCGTGACCACTCGCACCCAAATCGAGTGTCATAGCCCTAGACCAACGAACCATGTGTGTAACCAAACATGCTCAACTCATAGACCTTCCCTGTAGTTAGTTGCATTTAAATAGTCACTTAATTACTTCTGCATATACTCGGGTCCGTCCGGGATTTGAACCCGGGACCACTCGCACCCAAAGCGAGTATCATACCCCTAGACCAACGGACCATGTGTGTAACCCAACATGCTCAACTCATAGGCCTACCTTGTTGTTAGTTCATTTAAATAGTCACTAAATTATTTCTGCAAAAACTCCGGTCAATCCGGGATTTGAACCCGAGACCTCTCACACCCAAAGCGAGTGTCATAGCCCTAGACCAACGAACCATGTATGTAACTAAACATACTCAACTCATAGACCTACCCTGTAGTTAGTTGCATTTAAATAGTCACTTAATTACTTCTGCATGTACTCGGGTCCGTCCGGGATTTGAACCCGGGACCACTCGCACCCAAAGCGAGTATCATACCCCTAGACCAACGGACCATGTGTGTAACTAAACATGCTCAACTCATAGGCCTACCCTGTAGCTAGTTGCATTAAAATATTCACTAATTTACTTTTGCAAAAACTCGAGTCCGCCCGGGATTTGAACCCGGGACCACTCGCACCCAAAGCGAGTATCATGCCCCTAGACCAACGGACCATGTGTGTAACTAAACATGCTCAACTCATAGGCCTACCCTGTAGTAAGTTGCTTTTAAAAAGTCACTAAATTACTTCGGCAAAAAACTCGGGTTTGTCCGGGATTTTATCTCGGGACCACTCATACCCTAAGCGAGTATCATACCCCTAGACCAACGGACCATGTGTGTAACTAAACATGCTCAACTCATAGGCCTACCCTGTAGTTAGTTGCATTTAAATAGTCACTAAATTGCTTCTGCATAAACTTGGGTCCGTCCGGGATTTGAACCCGGGACCACTCGCACGCAAAGCGAGTATCATACCCCTAGACCAACGGACCATGTGTGTAACTAAACATGCTCAACTCATAGGTCTACCCGGTAGTTAGTTGCGTCTAAATAGTCACTAAATTACTTCTGCAAAAACTCGGGTTCGTCCGGGATTTTATCTCGTGACCACTCACACCTTAAGCGAGTATCATACCCCTAGACCAACGGACCATGCCTGTAACTAAATATGCTCAACTCATAGGCCTACCTTGTTGTTAGTTCATTTAAATAGTCACTAAATTACTTCTGCAAAAACTCGGGTCCGTCCGGGATTTGAACCCGAGACCACTCGCACCCAAAGCGAGTGTCATAGCCCTAGACCAACGAACCATGTGTGTAACTAAACATGCTCAACTCATAGACCTACCCTGTAGTTAGTTGCATTTAAATAGTCACTTAATTACTTCTGCATATACTTGGGTCCGTCCGGGATTTGAACCCGGGCCCACTCGCACCCAAAGCGAGTATCATACCCCTAGACCAACGGACCATGTGTGTAACTAAACATGCTCAACTCATAGGCCTACCCTGTAGTTATTTGCATTAAAATAGTCACTAATTTACTTTTGCAAAAACTCGGGTCCGTCCGGGATTTTATCTCGGGACCACTCACACCCTAAGCGAGTATTACACCCCTAGACCAACGGACCATGTGTGTAACTAAACATGCTCAACTCATAGGCCTACCCTGTAGTTAGTTGCTTTTAAATAGTCACTGAATTGCTTCTGCATAAACTCGGGTCCGTCCGGGATTTGAACCCGGGGCCACTCACACCCGAAGCGTGTATCATACCCCTAGACCAACGGACCACGAATGATACGGAAACATGCTCAACTCATAGGTCTACCCGGTAGTTAGTTGCGTCTAAATAGTCACTAAATTACTTCTGCAAAAACTCGGGTTCGTCCGGGATTTTATATCGTGGCCACTCACACCTTAAGCGAGTATCATACCCCTAGACCAACGGACCATGCCTGTAACTAAATATGCTCAACTCATAGACCTACCCTGTAGTTAGTTGCATTTAAATAGTCACTAAATTTCTTCTGCAAAAACTCGGGTCCGTCCGGGATTTGAACCCGAGACCACTCGCACCCAAAGCGAGTGTCATAGCCCTAGGCCAACGAACCATGTGTGTAACTAAACATGCTCAACTCATAGACCTACCCTGTAGTTGGTTGCATTTAAATAGTCACTAAATTGCTTCTGCATAAACTCGTGTCCGTCCGGGATTTGAACCCGGGACCACTCGCACCCAAAGCGAGTATCATACCCCTAGACCAACGGACCATGTGTGTAACTAAACATGCTCAACTCATAGGCCTACCCTGTAGTAAGTTGCTTTTAAATAGTCACTAAATTACTTCGGCAAAAAACTCGGGTCCGTCCGGGATTTTATCTCGGGACCACTCACACCCTAAGCGAGTATCATACCCCTAGACCAACGGACCATGTGTGTAATTAAACATGCTCAACTCATAGGTCTACCCGGTAGTTAGTTGCGTTTAAATAGTCACTAAATTACTTCTGCAAAAACTCGGGTTCGTCCGGGATTTTATCTCGTGACCACTCATACCTTAAGCGAGTATCATACCCCTAGACCAACGGACCATGCCTGTAACTAAATATGCTCAACTCATAGGCCTACCTTGTTGTTAGTTCATTTAAATAGTCACTAAATTACTTCTGCAAAAACTCGGGTCCGTCCGGGATTTGAACCCGAGACCACTCGCACCCAAAGCGAGTGTCATAGCCCTAGACCAACGAACCATGTGTGTAACTAAACATGCTCAACTCATAGACCTACCCTGTAGTTAGTTGCATTTAAATAGTCACTAATTTACTTTTGCAAAAACTCGGGTCCGTCCGGGATTTGAACCCGGGACCACTCGCACCCAAAGCGAGTATCATACCCCTAGACCAACGGACCATGTGTGTAACTAAACATGCTCAACTCATAGGCCTACCCTGTAGTTAGTTGCAATAAAATAGTCACTAATTTACTTTTGCAAAAACTCGGGTCCGTCCGGGATTTGAACCCGGGACCACTCGCACCCAAAGCGAGTATCATACCCCTAGACCAACGGACCATGTGTGTAACTAAACATGCTCAACTCATAGGCCTACCCTGTAGTTAGTTGCTTTTAAATAGTCACTAAATTACTTCGGCAAAAAACTCTGGTCCGTCCGGGATTTTATCTCGGGACCACTCACACCCTAAGCGAGTATCACACCCCTAGACCAACGGACCATGTGTGTAACTAAACATGCTCAACTCATAGGCCTACCTTGTAGTTAGTTGCTTTTAAATAGTCACTGAATTGCTTCTGCATAAACTCGGGTCCGTCCGGGATTTGAACCCGGGGCCACTCACACCCGAAGCGTGTATCATACCCCTAGACCAACGGACCACGAATGATACTGAAACATGCTCAACTCATAGGTCTACCCGGTAGTTAGTTGCGTTTAAATAGTCACTAAATTACTTCTGCAAAAACTCGGGTTCGTCCGGGATTTTATCTCGTGACCACTCACACTTTAAGCGAGTATCATACCCCTAGACCAACGGACCATGCCTGTAACTAAATATGCTCAACTCATAGGCCTACCTTGTTGTTAGTTCATTTCAATAGTCACTAAATTACTTCTGCAAAAACTCGGGTCCGTCCGGGATTTGAACCCGAGACCACTCGCACCCAAAGCGAGTGTCATAGTCCTAGACCAACGAACCATGTGTGTAACTAAACATGCTCAACCCATAGACCTACCCTGTACTTAGTTGCATTTAAATAGTCACTTAATTACTTCTGCATATACTAGGGTCCGTCCGGGATTTGAACCCGGGCCCACTCGCACCCAAAGCGAGTATCATACCCCTAGACCAACGGACCATGTGTGTAACTAAACATGCTCAACTCATAGGCCTACCCTGTAGTTAGTTGCATTAAAATAGTCACTAATTTACTTTTGCAAAAACTCGGGTCCGTCCGGGATTTTATCACGGGACCACTCACACCCTAAGCGAGTATTACACCCCTAGACCAACGGACCATGTGTGTAACTAAACATGCTCAACTCATAGGCCTACCCGGTAGTTAGTTGCCTTTAAATAGTCACTAAATTACTTCTGCAAAAACTCGGGTTCGTCCGGGATTTTATCTCGTGACCACTCACACCCTAAGCGAGTATCATACCCCTAGACCAACGGACCATGCCTGTAACTAAATATGCTCAACTCATAGGCCTACCTTGTTGTTAGTTCATTTAAATAGTCACTAAATTACTTCTGCAAAAACTCGGGTCCGTCCGGGATTTGAACCCGAGACCACTCGCACCCAAAGCGAGTGTCATAGCCCTAGACCAACGAACCATGTGTGTAACTAATTATGCTCAACTCATAGACCTACCCTGTAGTTAGTTGCATTTAAATAGTCACTTAATTACTTCTGCAAAAACGCGGGTCCGTCCGGGATTTGAACCTGAGACCACTCGCACCCAAATTGAGGGTCATAGCCCTAGACCAACGAACCATGTGTGTAACTAAACATGCTCAACTCATAGACCTACCCTGTAGTTAGTTGCATTTACATAGTCACTTAATTACTTCTGCATCTACTCGCGTCCGTCCGTGATTTGAACCCGGGACCACTCGCACCCAAAGCGAGTATCATACCCCTAGACCAACGGACCATGTGTGTAACTAAACATGCTCAACTCATAGGCCTACCCTGTAGTTAGTTGCATTAAAATAGTCACTAATTTACTTTTGCAAAAACTCGAGTCCGCCCGGGATTTGAACCCGGGACCACTCGCACCCAAAGCGAGTATCATACCCCTAGACCAACGGACCATGTGTGCAACTAAACATGCTCAACTCATAGGCCTACCCTGTAGTAAGTTGCTTTTAAAAAGTAACTAAATTACTTCGGCAAAAAACTCGGGTCCGTCCGGGATTTTATCTCGGGACCACTCACACCCTAAGCGAGTATCATACCCCTAGACCAACGGACCATGTGTGTAACTAAACAGGCTCAACTCATAGGCCTACCCTGTAGTTGGTTGCATTTAAATAGTCACTAAATTGCTTCTGCATAAACTCGGGTCCGTCCGGGATTTGAACCCGGGACCACTCGCACCCAAAGCGAGTATCATACCCCTAGACCAACGGACCATGTGTGTAACTAAACATGCTCAACTCATAGGCCTACCCTGTAGCTAGTTGCATTAAAATAGTCACTAATTTACTTTTGCAAAAACTCGGGTCCGTCCGGGATTTTATCTCGGGACCACTCACACCCTAAGCGAGTATCATACCCCTAGACCAACGGACCATGTGTGTAACTAAACATGCTCAACTCATAGGCCTACCCTGTAGTTAGTTGCATTTAAATAGTCACTTAATTACTTCTGCAAAAACGCGGGTCCGTCCGGGATATGAACCCGAGACCACTCGCACCCAAAGCGAGTGTCATAGCCCTAGACCAACGAACCATGTATGTAACTAAATATGCTCAACTCATAGGCCTACCTTGTTGTTAGTTCATTTAAATAGTCACTAAATTTCTTCTGCAAAAACTCGGGTCCGTCCGGGATTTGAGCCCGAGACCACTCGCACCCAAAGCGAGTGTCATAGCCCTAGACCAACGAACCA
Source organism: Phalangium opilio (assembly GCF_054372755.1). Taxonomy (NCBI): domain Eukaryota; kingdom Metazoa; phylum Arthropoda; class Arachnida; order Opiliones; family Phalangiidae; genus Phalangium; species Phalangium opilio. The sequence goes on from NW_028324198.1 coordinate 3,921,639, forward strand.
TGTGTGTAACTAAACATGCTCAACTCATAGACCTACCCTGTAGTTAGTTGCATTTAAATAGTCACTTAATTACTTCTGCAAAAACGCGGGTCCGTCCGGGATTTGAACCCGAGACCACTCGCACCCAAATTGAGGGTCATAGCCCTAGACCAACGGACCATGTGTGTAACCAAACATGCTCAACTTATAGGCCTACCCTGTAGCTAGTTGCATTAAAATAGTCACTAATTTACTTTTGCAAAAACTCGAGTCCGTCCGGGATTTGAATCCGGGACCACTCGCACCCACAGCGAGTATCATACCCCTAGACCAACGGACCATGTGTGTAACTAAACATGCTCAACTCATAGGCCTACCCTGTAGTTAGTTGCTTTTAAAAAGTCACTAAATTACTTCGGCAAAAAACTCGGGTCCGTCCGGGATTTTATCTCGGGACCACTCACACCCTAAGTGAGTATCATACCCCTAGACCAACGGACCATGTGTGTAACTAAACATGCTCAACTCATAGGCCTACCCTGTAGTTGGTTGCATTTAAATAGTCACTAAATTGCTTCTGCATAAACTCGGGTCCGTCCGGGATTTGAACCCGGGACCACTCGCAACCAAAGCGAGTATCATACCCCTAGACCAACGGACCATGTGTGTAACTAAACATGCTCAACTCATAGGCCTACCCTGTAGTAAGTTGCTTTTAAATAGTCACTAAATTACTTCGGCAAAAAACTCGGGTCCGTCCGGGATTTTATCTCGGGACCACTCACACCCTAAGCGAGTATCATACCCCTACACCAACGGACCATGTGTGTAACTAAACATGCTCAACTCATAGGTCTACCCGGTAGTTAGTTGCGTTTAAATAGTCACTAAATTACTTCTGCAAAAACTCGGGTTCGTCCGGGATTTTATCTCGTGACCACTCACACCTTAAGCGAGTATCATACCCCTAGACCAACGGACCATGCCTGTAACTAAATATGCTCAACTCATAGGCCTACCTTGTTGTTAGTTCATTTAAATAGTCACTAAATTACTTCTGCAAAAACTCGGGTCCGTCCGGGATTTGAACCCGAGACCACTCGCACCCAAATTGAGGGTCATAGCCCTAGACCAACGAACTGTGTGTGTAACTAAACAGGCTCAACTCATAGGCCTACCCTGTAGTTAGTTGCATTAAAATAGTCACTAATTTACTTTTGCAAAAACTCGAGTCCGCCCGGGATTTGAACCTGGGACCACTCGCACCCAAAGCGAGTATCATACCCCTAGACCAACGGACCATGTGTGTAACTAAACATGCTCAACTCATAGGCCTACCCTGTAGTAAATTGCTTTTAAAAAGTCACTAAATTACTTCGGCAAAAAACTCGGGTCCGTCCGGGATTTTATCTCGGGACCACTCACACCCTAAGCGAGTATCATACCCCTAGACCAACGGACCATTTGTGTAACTAAACATGCTCAACTCATAGGCCTACCCTGTAGTAAGTTGCTTTTAAAAAGTAACTAAATTACTTCGGCAAAAAACTCGGGTCCGTCCGGGATTTTATCTCGGGACCACTCACACCCTAAGCGAGTATCATACCCCTAGACCAACGGACCATGTGTGTAACTAAACAGGCTCAACTCATAGGCCTACCCTGTAGTTGGTTGCATTTAAATAGTCACTAAATTGCTTCTGCATAAACTCGGGTCCGTCCGGGATTTGAACCCGGGACCACTCGCACCCAAAGCGAGTATCATACCCCTAGACCAACGGACCATGTGTGTAACTAAACATGCTCAACTCATAGGCCTACCCTGTAGTTAGTTGCATTTAAATAGTCACTTAATTACTTCTGCAAAAACGCGGGTCCGTCCGGGATATGAACCCGAGACCACTCGCACCCAAAGCGAGTGTCATAGCCCTAGACCAACGAACCATGTATGTAACTAAATATGCTCAACTCATAGGCCTACCTTGTTGTTAGTTCATTTAAATAGTCACTAAATTTCTTCTGCAAAAACTCGGGTCCGTCCGGGATTTGAGCCCGAGACCACTCGCACCCAAAGCGAGTGTCATAGCCCTAGACCAACGAACCATGTGTGTAACTAAACATGCTCAACTCATAGACCTACCCTGTAGTTAGTTGCATTTAAATAGTCACTTAATTACTTCTGCAAAAACGCGGGTCCGTCCGGGATTTTAATCCGAGACCACTCGCACCCAAATTGAGGGTCATAGCCCTAGACCAACGAACTATGTGTGTAACTAAACATGCTCAACTCATAGACCTACCCTGTAGTTAGTTGCATTTAAATAGTCACTTAATTACTCCTGCATCTACTCGCGTCCGTCCGTGATTTGAACCCGGGACCACTCGCACCCAAAGCGAGTATCAAACGCCTAGACCAACGGACCATGTGTGTAACTAAACATGCTCAACTCATAGGCCTACCCTGTAGTAAGTTGCTTTTAAAAAGTAACTAAATTACTTCGGCAAAAAACTCGGGTCCGTCCGGGATTTTATCTCGGGACCACTCACACCCTAAGCGAGTATCATACCCCTAGACCAACGGACCATGTGTGTAACTAAACAGGCTCAACTCATAGGCCTACCCTGTAGTTGGTTGCATTTAAATAGTCACTAAATTGCTTCTGCATAAACTCGGGTCCGTCCGGGATTTGAACCCGGGACCACTCGCACCCAAAGCGAGTATCATACCCCTAGACCAACGGACCATGTGTGTATCTAAACATGCTCAACTCATAGGCCTACCCTGTAGTAAATTGCTTTTAAAAAGTCACTAAATTACTTCGGCAAAAAACTCGGGTCCGTCCGGGATTTTATCTCGGGACCACTCACACCCTAAGCGAGTATCATACCCCTAGACCAACGGACCATTTGTGTAACTAAACATGCTCAACTCATAGGCCTACCCTGTAGTAAGTTGCTTTTAAAAAGTAACTAAATTACTTCGGCAAAAAACTCGGGTCCGTCCGGGATTTTATCTCGGGACCACTCACACCCTAAGCGAGTATCATACCCCTAGACCAACGGACCATGTGTGTAACTAAACAGGCTCAACTCATAGGCCTACCCTGTAGTTGGTTGCATTTAAATAGTCACTAAATTGCTTCTGCATAAACTCGGGTCCGTCCGGGATTTGAACCCGGGACCACTCGCACCCAAAGCGAGTATCATACCCCTAGACCAACGGACCATGTGTGTAACTAAACATGCTCAACTCATAGGCCTACCCTGTAGCTAGTTGCATTAAAATAGTCACTAATTTACTTTTGCAAAAACTCGGGTCCGTCCGGGATTTTATCTCGGGACCACTCACATCCTAAGCGAGTATCATACCCCTAGACCAACGGACCATGTGTGTAACTAAACATGCTCAACTCATAGGCCTACCCTGTAGTTAGTTGCATTTAAATCGTCACTTAATTACTTCTGCAAAAACGCGGGTCCGTCCGGGATATGAACCCGAGACCACTCGCACCCAAAGCGAGTGTCATAGCCCTAGACCAACGAACTATGTGTGTAACTAAACAGGCTCAACTCATAGGCCTACCCTGTAGTTAGTTGCATTAAAATAGTCACTAATTTACTTTTGCAAAAACTCGAGTTCGCCCGGGATTTGAACCTGGGACCACTCGCACCCAAAGCGAGTATCACACCCCTAGACCAACGGACCATGTGTGTAACTAAACATGCTCAACTCATAGGCCTACCCTGTAGTAAGCTGCTTTTAAAAAGTCACTAAATTACTTCGGCAAAAAACTCGGGTCCGTCCGGGATTTTATCTCGGGACCACTCACACCCTAAGCGAGTATCATACCCCTAGACCAACGGACCATGTGAGTAACTAAACATGCTCAACTCATAGGCCTACCCTGTATTTGGTTGCATTTAAATAGTCACTAAATTGCTTCTGCATAAACTCGGGTCCGTCCGGGATTTGAACCCGGGACCACTCGCACCCAAAGCGAGTATCATACCCCTAGACCAACGGACCATGTGTGTAACCAAACATGCTCAACTTATAGGCCTACCCTGTAGCTAGTTGCATTAAAATAGTCACTAATTTACTTTTGCAAAAACTCGAGTCCGTCCGGGATTTGAACCCGGGACCACTCGCACCCACAGCGAGTATCATACCCCTAGACCAACGGACCATGTGTGTAACTAAACATGCTCAACTCATAGGCCTACCCTGTAGTTGGTTGCATTTAAATAGTCACTAAATTGCTTCTGCATAAACTCGGGTCCGTCCGGGATTTGAACCCGGGACCACTCGCACCCAAAGCGAGTATCATACCCCTAGACCAACGGACCATGTGTGTAACTAAACATGCTCAACTCATAGGCCTACCCTGTAGCTAGTTGCATTAAAATAGTCACTAATTTACTTTTGCAAAAACTCGGGTCCGTCCGGGATTTGAGCCCGAGACCACTCGCACCCAAAGCGAGTGTCATAGCCCTAGACCAACGAACCATGTGTGTAACTAAACATGCTCAACTCATAGACCTACCCTGTAGTTAGTTGCATTTAAATAGTCACTTAATTACTTCTGCAAAAACGCGGGTCCGTCCGGGATTTTAATCCGAGACCACTCGCACCCAAATTGAGGGTCATAGCCCTAGACCAACGAACTATGTGTGTAACTAAACATGCTCAACTCATAGACCTACCCTGTAGTTAGTTGCATTTAAATAGTCACTTAATTACTCCTGCATCTACTCGCGTCCGTCCGTGATTTGAACCCGGGACCACTCGCACCCAAAGCGAGTATCAAACGCCTAGACCAACGGACCATGTGTGTAACTAAACATGCTCAACTCATAGGCCTACCCTGTAGTTAGTTGCATTAAAATAGTCACTAATTTACTTTTGCAAAAACTCGAGTCCGCCCGGGATCTGAACCCGGGACCACTCGCACCCAAAGCGAGTATCATACCCCTAGACCAACGGACCATGTGTGTAACTAAACAGGCTCAACTCATAGGCCTACCCTGTAGTTGGTTGCATTTAAATAGTCACTAAATTGCTTCTGCATAAACTCGGGTCCGTCCGGGATTTGAACCCGGGACCACTCGCACCCAAAGCGAGTATCATACCCCTAGACCAACGGACCATGTGTGTAACTAAACTTGCTCAACTCATAGGCCTACCCTGTAGCTAGTTGCATTAAAATAGTCACTAATTTACTTTTGCAAAAACTCGGGTCCGTCCGGGATTTTATCTCGGGACCACTCACACCCTAAGCGAGTATCATACCCCTAGACCAACGGACCATGTGTGTAACTAAACATGCTCAACTCATAGGCCTACCCTGTAGTTAGTTGCATTTAAATAGTCACTTAATTACTTCTGCAAAAACGCGGGTCCGTCCGGGATTTGAACCCGAGACCACTCGCACCCAAATTGAGGGTCATAGCCCTAGACCAACGAACTATGTGTGTAACTAAACAGGCTCAACTCATAGGCCTACCCTGTAGTTAGTTGCATTAAAATAGTCACTAAATTACTTCGGCAAAAAACTCGGGTCCGTCCGGGATTTTATCTCGGGACCACTCACACCCTAAGCGAGTATCATACCCCTAGACCAACGGACCATGTGAGTAACTAAACATGCTCAACTCATAGGCCTACCCTGTATTTGGTTGCATTTAAATAGTCACTAAATTGCTTCTGCATAAACTCGGGTCCGTCCGGGATTTGAACCCGGGACCACTCGCACCCAAAGCGAGTATCATACCCCTAGACCAACGGACCATGTGTGTAACCAAACATGCTCAACTTATAGGCCTACCCTGTAGCTAGTTGCATTAAAATAGTCACTAATTTACTTTTGCAAAAACTCGAGTCCGTCCGGGATTTGAACCCGGGACCACTCGCACCCACAGCGAGTATCATACCCCTAGACCAACGGACCATGTGTGTAACTAAACATGCTCAACTCATAGGCCTACCCTGTAGTTAGTTGCTTTTAAAAAGTCACTAAATTACTTCGGCAAAAAACTCGGGTCCGTCCGGGATTTTATCTCGGGACCACTCACACCCTAAGTGAGTATCATACCCCTAGACCAACGGACCATGTGTGTAACTAAACATGCTCAACTCATAGGCCTACCCTGTAGTTGGTTGCATTTAAATAGTCACTAAATTGCTTCTGCATAAACTCGGGTCCGTCCGGGATTTGAACCCGGGACCACTCGCAACCAAAGCGAGTATCATACCCCTAGACCAACGGACCATGTGTGTAACTAAACATGCTCAACTCATAGGCCTACCCTGTAGTAAGTTGCTTTTAAATAGTCACTAAATTACTTCGGCAAAAAACTCGGGTCCGTCCGGGATTTTATCTCGGGACCACTCACACCCTAAGCGAGTATCATACCCCTACACCAACGGACCATGTGTGTAACTAAACATGCTCAACTCATAGGTCTACCCGGTAGTTAGTTGCGTTTAAATAGTCACTAAATTACTTCTGCAAAAACTCGGGTTCGTCCGGGATTTTATCTCGTGACCACTCACACCTTAAGCGAGTATCATACCCCTAGACCAACGGACCATGCCTGTAACTAAATATGCTCAACTCATAGGCCTACCTTGTTGTTAGTTCATTTAAATAGTCACTAAATTACTTCTGCAAAAACTCGGGTCCGTCCGGGATTTGAACCCGAGACCACTCGCACCCAAATTGAGGGTCATAGCCCTAGACCAACGAACTATGTGTGTAACTAAACAGGCTCAACTCATAGGCCTACCCTGTAGTTAGTTGCATTAAAATAGTCACTAATTTACTTTTGCAAAAACTCGAGTCCGCCCGGGATTTGAACCTGGGACCACTCGCACCCAAAGCGAGTATCATACCCCTAGACCAACGGACCATGTGTGTAACTAAACATGCTCAACTCATAGGCCTACCCTGTAGTAAGTTGCTTTTAAAAAGTCACTAAATTACTTCGGCAAAAAACTCGGGTCCGTCCGGGATTTTATCTCGGGACCACTCACACCCTAAGCGAGTATCATACCCCTAGACCAACGGACCATGTGAGTAACTAAACATGCTCAACTCATAGGCCTACCCTGTATTTGGTTGCATTTAAATAGTCACTAAATTGCTTCTGCATAAACTCGGGTCCGTCCGGGATTTGAACCCGGGACCACTCGCACCCAAAGCGAGTATCATACCCCTAGACCAACGGACCATGTGTGTAACCAAACATGCTCAACTTATAGGCCTACCCTGTAGCTAGTTGCATTAAAATAGTCACTAATTTACTTTTGCAAAAACTCGAGTCCGTCCGGGATTTGAACCCGGGACCACTCGCACCCACAGCGAGTATCATACCCCTAGACCAACGGACCATGTGTGTAACTAAACATGCTCAACTCATAGGCCTACCCTGTAGTTAGTTGCTTTTAAAAAGTCACTAAATTACTTCGGCAAAAAACTCGGGTCCGTCCGGGATTTTATCTCGGGACCACTCACACCCTAAGTGAGTATCATACCCCTAGACCAACGGACCATGTGTGTAACTAAACATGCTCAACTCATAGGCCTACCCTGTAGTTGGTTGCATTTAAATAGTCACTAAATTGATTCTGCATAAACTCGGGTCCGTCCGGGATTTGAACCCGGGACCACTCGCAACCAAAGCGAGTATCATACCCCTAGACCAACGGACCATGTGTGTAACTAAACATGCTCAACTCATAGGCCTACCCTGTAGTAAGTTGCTTTTAAATAGTCACTAAATTACTTCGGCAAAAAACTCGGGTCCGTCCGGGATTTTATCTCGGGACCACTCACACCCTAAGCGAGTATCATACCCCTACACCAACGGACCATGTGTGTAACTAAACATGCTCAACTCATAGGTCTACCCGGTAGTTAGTTGCGTTTAAATAGTCACTAAATTACTTCTGCAAAAACTCGGGTTCGTCCGGGATTTTATCTCGTGACCACTCACACCTTAAGCGAGTATCATACCCCTAGACCAACGGACCATGCCTGTAACTAAATATGCTCAACTCATAGGCCTACCTTGTTGTTAGTTCATTTAAATAGTCACTAAATTACTTCTGCAAAAACTCGGGTCCGTCCGGGATTTGAACCCGAGACCACTCGCACCCAAAGCGAGTGTTATAGCCCTAGACCAACGAACCATGTGTGTTACTAAAAATGCTCAACTCATAGACCTACCCTGTAGTTAGTTGCATTTAAATAGTCACTTATTTACTTCTGCATATACTCGGGTCCGTCCGGGATTTGAACCCGGTACCACTCGCACCCAAAGCGAGTATCATACCCCTAGACCAACGAACCATGTGTGTAACTAAACATGCTCAACTCATAGGCCTACCCTGTAGTTAGTTGCATTAAAATAGTCACTAATTTACTTTTGCAAAAACTCGAGTCCGTCCGGGATTTGAACCCGGGACCACTCGCACCCAAAGCGAGTATCATACCCCTAGACCAACGGACCATGTGTGTAACTAAACATGCTCAACTCATAGGCCTATCCTGTAGTAAGTTGCTTTTAAATAGTCACTAAATTACTTCGGCAAAAAACTCGGGTCCGTCCGGGATTTTATCTCGGGACCACTCACACCCTAAGCGAGTATCACACCCCTAGACCAATGGACCATGTGTGTAACTAAACATGCTCAACTCATAGGCCTACCCTGTAGTTAGTTGCTTTTAAATAGTCACTGAATTGCTTCTGCATAAGCTCCGGTCCGTCCGGGATTTGAACCCGGGGCCACTCGCACCCAAAGCGAGTGTCATAGCCCTAGACCAACGAACCATGTGTGTAAGTAAACATGCTCAACTCATAGACCTACCCTGTAGTTAGTTGCATTTAAATAGTCACTTAATTACTTCTGCATATACTCGGGTCCGTCCGGGATTTGAACCCGGGACCACTCGCACCCAAAGCGAGTATCATACCCCTAGACCAACGGACCATGTGCGTAACTAAACATGCTCAACTCATAGGCCTACCCTGTAGTTAGTTGCTTTTAAATAGTCACTGAATTGCTTCTGCATAAACTCGGGTCCGTCCGGGATTTGAACCCGGGGCCACTCACACCCGAAGCGTGTATCATACCCCTAGACCAACGGACCACGAATGATACTGAAACATGCTCAACTCATAGGTCTACCCGGTAGTTAGTTGCGTTTAAATAGTCACTAAATTACTTCTGCAAAAACTCGGGTTCGTCCGGGATTTTATCTCGTGACCACTCACACCCTAAGCGAGTATCATACCCCTAGACCAACGGACCATTCCTGTAACTAAATATGCTCAACTCATAGGCCTACCTTGTTGTTAGTTCATTTAAATTGTCACTAAATTACTTCTGCAAAAACTCGGGTCCATCCGGGATTTGAACCCGAGACCACTGGCACCCAAAGCGAGTATCATACTTCTAGACCAACGGACCATGTGTGTAACTCAACATGCTCAACTCATAGGCCTACCCTGTAGTTAGTTGCATTAAAATAGTCACTAATTTACTTTTGCAAAAACTCGTGTCCGTCCGGGATTTGAACCCGGGACCACTCGCACCCAAAGCAAGTATCATACCCCTAGACCAACGGACCATGTGTGTAACTAAACATGCTCAACTCATAGGCCTACCCTGTAGTTAGTTGCATTTAAATAGTCACTAAATTACTTCTGCAAAAATTCGGGTCCGTCCGGGATTTGAACCCGGGACCACTCGCACCCAAAGCGAGTATCATACCCCTAGACCAACGGACCATGCGTGTAAATAAACATGCTCAACTCATAGGCCTACCTTGTTGTTAGTTCATTTAAATAGTCACTAAATTACTTCTGCAAAAACTCGGGTCCATCCGGGATTTGAACCCGAGACCACTGGCACCCAAAGCGAGTATCATACTTCTAGACCAACGGACCATGTGTGTAAGTCAACATGCTCAACTCATAGGCCTACCCTGTAGTTAGTTGCATTAAAATAGTCACTAATTTACTTTTGCAAAAACTCGAGTCCGTCCGGGATTTGAACCCGGGACCACTCGCACCCAAAGCAAGTATCATACCCCTAGACCAACGGACCATGTGTGTAACTAAACATGCTCAACTCATAGGCCTACCCTGTAGTTAGTTGCATTTAAATAGTCACTAAATTACTTCTGCAAAAATTCGGGTCCGTCCGGGATTTGAACCCGAGACCACTCGCACCCAAAGCGAGTGTCAAAGCCCTAGACCAACGAACCATGTGTGTAACTAAACATGCTCAACTCATAGGCCTACCCTGTAGTTAGTTGCATTTAAATAGTCACTAAATTACTTCTGCAAAAATTCGGGTCCGTCCGGGATTTGAACCCGAGACCACTCGCACCCAAAGCGAGTGTCATAGCCCTAGACCAACGAACCATGTGTGTAAGTAAACATGCTCAACTCATAGACCTACCCTGTAGTTACTTGCATTTAAATAGTCACTTAATTACTTCTGCATATACTCGGGTCCGTCCGGGATTTGAACCCGGGACCACTCGCACCCAAAGCGAGTATCATACCCCTAGACCAACGGACCATGTGCGTAACTAAACATGCTCAACTCATAGGCCTACCCTGTAGTTAGTTGCTTTTAAATAGTCACTGAATTGCTTCTGCATAAACTCGGGTCCGTCCGGGATTTGAACCCGGGGCCACTCACACCCGAAGCGTGTATCATACCCCTAGACCAACGGACCACGAATGATACTGAAACATGCTCAACTCATAGGTCTACCCGGTAGTTAGTTGCGTTTAAATAGTCACTAAATTACTTCTGCAAAAACTCGGGTTCGTCCGGGATTTTATCTCGTGACCACTCACACCCTAAGCGAGTATCATACCCCTAGACCAACGGACCATTCCTGTAACTAAATATGCTCAACTCATAGGCCTACCTTGTTGTTAGTTCATTTAAATTGTCACTAAATTACTTCTGCAAAAACTCGGGTCCATCCGGGATTTGAACCCGAGACCACTGGCACCCAAAGCGAGTATCATACTTCTAGACCAACGGACCATGTGCTAAACTCAACATGCTCAACTCATAGGCCTACCCTGTAGTTAGTTGCATTAAAATAGTCACTAATTTACTTTTGCAAAAACTCGAGTCCGTCCGGGATTTGAACCCGGGACCACTCGCACCCAAAGCAAGTATCATACCCCTAGACCAACGGACCATGTGTGTAACTAAACATGCTCAACTCATAGGCCTACCCTGTAGTTAGTTGCATTTAAATAGTCACTAAATTACTTCTGCAAAAATTCGGGTCCGTCCGGGATTTGAACCCGGGACCACTCGCACCCAAAGCGAGTATCATACCCCTAGACCAACGGACCATGCGTGTAAATAAACATGCTCAACTCATAGGCCTACCTTGTTGTTAGTTCATTTAAATAGTCACTAAATTACTTCTGCAAAAACTCGGGTCCATCCGGGATTTGAACCCGAGACCACTGGCACCCAAAGCGAGTATCATACTTCTAGACCAACGGACCATGTGTGTAACTCAACATGCTCAACTCATAGGCCTACCCTGTAGTTAGTTGCATTAAAATAGTCACTAATTTACTTTTGCAAAAACTCGAGTCCGTCCGGGATTTGAACCCGGGACCACTCGCACCCAAAGCAAGTATCATACCCCTAGACCAACGGACCATGTGTGTAACTAAACATGCTCAACTCATAGGCCTACCCTGTAGTTAGTTGCATTTAAATAGTCACTAAATTACTTCTGCAAAAATTCGGGTCCGTCCGGGATTTGAACCCGAGACCACTCGCACCCAAAGCGAGTGTCAAAGCCCTAGACCAACGAACCATGTGTGTAACTAAACATGCTCAACTCATAGGCCTACCCTGTAGTTAGTTGCATTTAAATAGTCACTAAATTACTTCTGCAAAAATTCGGGTCCGTCCGGGATTTGAACCCGAGACCACTCGCACCCAAAGCGAGTGTCATAGCCCTAGACCAACGAACCATGTGTGTAAGCAAACATGCTCAACTCATAGACCTACCCTGTAGTTAGTTGCATTTAAATAGTCACTTAATTATTTCTGCATATACTCGGGTCCGTCCGGGATTTGAACCCGGGACCACTCGCACCCAAAGCGAGTATCATACCCCTAGACCAACGGACCATGTGCGTAACTAAACATGCTCAACTCATAGGCCTACCCTGTAGTTAGTTGCTTTTAAATAGTCACTGAATTGCTTCTGCATAAACTCGGGTCCGTCCGGGATTTGAACCCGGGGCCACTCACACCCGAAGCGTGTATCATACCCCTAGACCAACGGACCACGAATGATACTGAAACATGCTCAACTCATAGGTCTACCCGGTAGTTAGTTGCGTTTAAATAGTCACTAAATTACTTCTGCAAAAACTCGGGTTCGTCCGGGATTTTATCTCGTGACCACTCACACCCTAAGCGAGTATCATACCCCTAGACCAACGAACCATTCCTGTAACTAAATATGCTCAACTCATAGGCCTACCTTGTTGTTAGTTCATTTAAATTGTCACTAAATTACTTCTGCAAAAACTCGGGTCCGTCCGGGATTTGAACCCGAGACCACTCGCACCCAAAGCGATTATCATACCTCTAGACCAACGGACCATGCGTGTAACTAAACATGCTCAACTCATAGACCTACCCTGTAGTTAGTTGCATTTAAATAGTCACTGAATTACTTCTGCATATACTCGGGTCCGTCCGGGATTTGAACCCGGGACCACTCGCACCCAAAGCGAGTATCATACCCCTAGACCAACGGACCATGTGTGTAACTAAACATGCTCAACTCATAGGCCTACCCTGTAGTTAGTTGCTTTTAAATAGTCACTAAATTACTTCGGCAAAAAACTCGGGTCCGTCCGGGATTTTATCTCGGGACCACTCACACCCTAAGCGAGTATCACACCCCTAGACCAACGGACCATGTGTGTTACTAAACATGCTCAACTCATAGGCCTACCCTGTAGTAAGTTGCATTTAAATAGTCACTAAATTGCTTCTGCATAAACTCGGTTCCGTCCGGGATTTGAACCCGGGGCCACTCACACCGTAAGCGAGTATCATACGCCTAGACCAACGGACCATGCCTGTAACTACATATGCTCAACTCATAGGCCTACCTTGTTGTTAGTTCATTTAAATAGTCACTAAATTACTTCAGCAAAAACTCGGGTCCGTCCGGGATTTGAACCCGAGACCACTCGCACCCAAAGCGAGTATCATAGCCCTAGACCAAAGAACCATGTGTGTAACTAAACATGCTCAACTGATAGACCTACCCAGTAGTTAGTTGCATTTAAATAGTCACTTAATTTCTTCTGCATATACTTGGGTCCGTCCGGGATTTGAACCCGGGACCACTCGCACCCAAATCGAGTATCATACCCCTAGACCAACGGACCATGTGTGTAACTAAACATGCTCAACTCATAGGCCTACTCTGTAGTAAGTTGCTTTTAAATAGTCACTAAATTGCTTCTGCATAAACTCGGGTCCGTCCGGGATTTGAACCCGGGGCCACTCAAACCCGAAGCGTGTATCATACCCCTAGACCAACGGACCATGTGTGTAATTAAACATGCTCAACTCATAGGCCTACCCTGTAGTAAGTTGCTTTTAAATAGTCACTAAATTACTTCGGCAAAAACTCGGGTCCGTCCGGGATTTTATCTCGGGACCACTCACAACCTAAGCGAGTATCACACCCCTAGACCAACGGACCATGTGCGTAACTAAACATGCTCAACTCATAGGCCTACCCTGTAGTTAGTTGCATTTAAATAGTCACTTAATTACTTCTGCATATACTCGGGTCCGTCCGGGATTTGAACCCGGGACCACTCGCACCCAAAGCGAGTATCATACCCCTAGACCAACGGACCATGTGCGTAACTAAACATGCTCAACTCATAGGCCTACCCTGTAGTTAGTTGCTTTTAAATAGTCACTGAATTGCTTCTGCATAAACTCGGGTCCGTCCGGGATTTGAACCCGGGGCCACTCACACCCGAAGCGTGTATCATACCCCTAGACCAACGGACCACGAATGATACTGAAACATGCTCAACTCATAGGTCTACCCGGTAGTTAGTTGCGTTTAAATAGTCACTAAATTACTTCTGCAAAAACTCGGGTTCGTCCGGGATTTTATCTCGTGACCACTCACACCCTAAGCGAGTATCATACCCCTAGACCAACGGACCATTCCTGTAACTAAATATGCTCAACTCATAGGCCTACCTTGTTGTTAGTTCATTTAAATTGTCACTAAATTACTTCTGCAAAAACTCGGGTCCGTCCGGGATTTGAACCCGAGACCACTCGCACCCAAAGCGATTATCATACCTCTAGACCAACGGACCATGCGTGTAACTAAACATGCTCAACTCATAGACCTACCCTGTAGTTAGTTGCATTTAAATAGTCACTGAATTACTTCTGCATATACTCGGGTCCGTCCGGGATTTGAACCCGAGACCACTCGCACCCAAAGCGATTATCATACCCCTAGACCAACGGACCATGTGTGTAACTAAACATGCTCAACTCATAGGCCTACCCTGTAGTTAGTTGCTTTTAAATAGTCACTAAATTACTTCGGCAAAAAACTCGGGTCCGTCCGGGATTTTATCTCGGGACCACTCACACCCTAAGCGAGTATCACACCCCTAGACCAACGGACCATGTGTGTTACTAAACATGCTCAACTCATAGGCCTACCCTGTAGTTAGTTGCATTTAAATAGTCACTAAATTGCTTCTGCATAAACTCGGTTCCGTCCGGGATTTGAACCCGGGGCCACTCACACCGTAAGCGAGTATCATACGCCTAGACCAACGGACCATGCCTGTAACTACATATGCTCAACTCATAGGCCTACCTTGTTGTTAGTTCATTTAAATAGTCACTAAATTACTTCAGCAAAAACTCGGGTCCGTCCGGGATTTGAACCCGGGACCACTCGCACCCAAAGCGAGTATCATACCCCTAAACCAACGGACCATGTTTGTTATTAAACATGCTCAACTGATAGACCTACCCAGTAGTTAGTTGCATTTAAATAGTCACTTAATTTCTTCTGCATATACTTGGGTCCGTCCGGGATTTGAACCCGGGACCACTCGCACCCAAATCGAGTATCATACCCCTAGACCAACGGACCATGTGTGTAACTAAACATGCTCAACTCATAGGCCTACTCTGTAGTAAGTTGCTTTTAATTAGTCACTAAATTGCTTCTGCATAAACTCGGGTCCGTCCGGGATTTGAACCCGGGGCCACTCAAACCCGAAGCGTGTATCATACCCCTAGACCAACGGACCATGTGTGTAATTAAACATGCTCAACTCATAGGCCTACCCTGTAGTAAGTTGCTTTTAAATAGTCACTAAATTACTTCGGCAAAAACTCGGGTCCGTCCGGGATTTTATCTCGGGACCACTCACAACCTAAGCGAGTATCACACCCCTAGACCAACGGACCATGTGTGTAACTAAACATGCTCAACTCATAGGCCTACCCTGTAGTTAGTTGCTTTTAAATAGTCACTGAATTGCTTCTGCATAAACTCGGGTCCGTCCAGGATTTGAACCCGAGGCCACTCACACCCGAAGCGTGTATCATACCCCTAGACCACCGGACCACGAATGATACTGAAACATGCTCAACTCATAGGTCTACCCGGTAGTTAGTTGCGTTTAAATAGTCACTAAATTACTTCTGCAAAAACTCGGGTTCGTCCGGGATTTTATCTCGTGACCACTCACACCCTAAGCGAGTATCATACCCCTAGACCAACGGACCATGCCTGTAACTAAATTAATCAAAAATGTCTTGATTAGAATAAAGACCTAAAAAAGTATCGATAAGACTGAGGTTATCACTTGTCTGAAGGATCAGATATTAATTTTTCTTTTTAATTGAAACTTAAATGCATGCTTAAGAAAAAACAACGTTCCATTACCGTTTTCCGTTGAAATAAATTATTATACTGGTAATCAATTTCAAAAATTTACTTATCTCGGCTTTTCGACCACAATTCCATTCCCCGAAAACATTTTATCATTACATTAATTACTTTTGGGAGAGTACGTGTATGGTTTTGCGTTTTAAAAGGTTCCTAAAGACGTTACATCCCCATTCGTAACCGGCACGCTTCGAAGTTGATTATTTTAATTATTCTAAAACCAATGTCGCCAAATTCAATAGGGACAGTAAGATTTTTACTCGCGGTTTTGCAAAATGATATAATATCAAGTGTACTTTAGTCAACCGTCGTATTGTTCTTTTTCATAGTTCAGGGCATGATCAGTGTTACTGCCCAATTTCTCTCTCTAGTTTCTAACAATGGTTAGAGACTTTTTCATATGGCACGGCACAACGTTATATACATTTGTAAATTCTAAGTAGCACAAAAGGAAAAAGAATCCTATTTTTTATATTTTGGTTTGAAATAAATAAACTCATGATAGTAGTTATAACGAACAGAAAGTCAAGGCAATGGCACCGGTAATGAGCAGCAAAAAGAGAGGAAAGTTTTCTTCAAGTTAGCAGAGGGACATGGTAGTGAAAATAGTAATCTAGAATTTTGTTCGTTCAAACCTTAATATATCATGAAAAATTCAAGTGAGGAGGCGGCACTACCTAGAAAGATTGATTTTGGCAGATAACAGCGAAAAAATTATGTTCTACACACACTGGAACTATGGGAGAGTTTCAGTGCGGCAGGTCGCACATGATGAAATTTCAACTCCAGTTTACATCAGTTCTCCCTGGTCGCACTAGTAGCAGGTTAAGCTACAGTTTGCTCAGGTCCTGTTAGACACGAAAGGGTTATATAGTGCTTGTAACTTTTAAAAGGTTGTTGTCATGGCTAAACAGACTGCTATTACAGTTTTTTTATTGTTTTATAGGTTATTTTGACACGTTATCTCCCAAAAGTAATTAATGTAATGATAAAATGTTTTCGGGGAATGGAATTGTGGTCGAAAAGCCGAGATAAGTAAATTTTTGAAATTGATTACCAGTATAATAATTTATTTCAACGGAAAACGGTAATGGAACGTTGTTTTTTCTTAAGCATGCATTTAAGTTTCAATTAAAAAGAAAAATTAATATCTGATCCTTCAGACAAGTGATAACCTCAGTCTTATCGATACTTTTTTAGGTCTTTATTCTAATCAAGACATTTTTGATTAATATCTGTTCCTTCAGTCTTCATTTTAATTAAGAATGTTAAGAAACTGTTTTACATTTTCAAAATCTGCTCTAAGCAGAAACATATATAAAGGGGACCATAACTTTAGCTCAATCAGACATTTATTTATAATGACGCTTCAAAAAAAACCTAAATCATTAAAAGTTCGGATTCTTATTGTAATTAACATAATTCAATTTTTTACAATCATATTTGAAACGCGAGGCGCCCCCTAAAAATTCCAGAAATAGGACCAAATTGACAATTTTACAAAATTTTTAAAAATGCTGATTTATGTCCGTTTAACATTTAGCTCAAAATTGTCATAAGCTCAATATGAAATTCGGATATCCTTAAAACTTCACAAAGACGATCCGAGATTGTCAATTTCAAACTTTTATGTAGCAAAAACTAACGTCTGTTTGTTTAAGCTTAAAACCTTAAACAAAATATAGTCAGGGCTACCCTAAAAGTTCACAAAGATGATCCAAGATTGTTAATACGCCTAAAAAGTGCCATCTTCAAAATATGTAGCCGGGGAAAAGAGAGCGTGATCGAGTGGGCTTATCTAGTGGTTGGAAGTCGCGGGGGTTGGGACAGGGATAAGGGAGTTGAGATGGATTGGAAATGATGATGGGCGACCTGCGGCACCGTATCTCTCCCAATGTACCTCGCGCACGCCCCTACCCTTCGGTAGGCGATTGCTAAGTGTTGCCGCGTAGCGCCATTTTATTTGTATGAGAACTAGCTTCTATTTTGAAGATAGAGGGAGCGCCCTTTACAATTTCGTCCAGTACGACCCTACCTAACCGCTGAGGATGCTGGGAGGACTATGGTGCCGTAGGTGGGGGTACATAGGCAACGCTATAGGTATTAGGGTTTCCACTCCATTCCTCTCTCCTTCAAGGTTGGGACTCCAGGCATAGCCTACTCCATCACGCATTCGCCAACGCAAAGCAACTCGCGCCAGCGTGGGAAATAAGGCGGTGACACAGGGAAAATGCCCAGTTTAAAAATTGCCTGGTCTAGTTCAAAAATTAAATCGGAGGGGGGTAAGTGGTGGGACTGGGACTATGGTGCGCGAATACTTAGGCATCTTATATCTTCTCCCTAGTAAACTAGATATCGCTTCTTGGTAAAATTTTATATATCTAAAACCATAAGTTTATAAGATATGTTCCATAACAAGCTTCATACAACTTTTGGAAAACAAATTTCCCTGAGATTTCCAGGCTTTTCCCCATGTACTTCCCTGAGTTTCCAGGTTTTTCCCGTATACGGAGTATCCTATGGAGCAAATGTTAACGAAGGAGGGAAGGGGCAAATAGGACTATTACATAATCAAAGGATCAATTACCCGGGGCAAGTACCCACAAGTACCCACAAGTACCTACAAGCACCCACAAGTAACTACAAACACCCACAAGTAACTACAAACACCCACAAGTAACTACAAACACCCACAAGTAACTACAAACACCCACAAGTAACTACAAACACCCACAAGTACCCGGGGCAAGCACCCACAAGCACCCGGGGCAAGTACCCACAAGCACCTACAAGTACCCACAAGTACATACAAGCACCCACAAGTACCTACAAGTACCCACAAGTACCCACAAGTACCTACTAGCACCCACGAGTACCTACAAGCACCCACAAATACCCACAAGTACCTACAAGTACCCACAAGCACCCACAAGTACCCGCAAGCACCTACAAGTACCCACAAGCACCCACAAGTACCCGCAAGCACCTACAAGTACCCACAAGCACCTACAAGTACCCACAAGCACCCACAAGTACCCACAAGCACCCACAAGTACCTACAAGTACCCACAAGTACCTACAAGCACCCACAAGTACCTACAAGTACCCACAAGTACCTACAAGCACCCACAAGTACCTACAAGCACCCACAAGTACCTACAAGCACCCACAAGTACCTACAAGCACCCACAAGTACCTACAAGCACCCACAAGCACCCACAAGTACCTACAAGCACCCACAAGTACCTACAAGCACCCACAAGCACCCACAAGTACCTACAAGCACCCACAAGTACCTACAAGCACCCACAAGTACCTACAAGCACCCACAAGTACCTACAAGCACCCACAAGTACCTACAAGCACCCACAAGCACCTGCAAGTACCCACAAGTACCTACAAGTACCCACAAGTACCTACAAGTACCCACAAGTACCCACAAGCACCCACAAGTACCCACAAGCACCTACAAGTACCCACAAGCACCCACAAGTACCCACAAGCACCCACAAGTACCCACAAGCACCTACAAGTACCCACAAGTACCCACAAGCACCCACAAGTACCTACAAGCACCCACAAGTACCTACAAGCACCCACAAGTACCTACAAGCACCCACAAGTACCTACAAGCACCCACAAGCACCCGCAAGTACCCACAAGTACCCACAAGCACCTACAAGTACCCACAAGCACCCACAAGTACCCACAAGCACCCACAAGTACCCACAAGTACCCACAAGCACCTACAAGTACCTACAAGCACCCACAAGCACCTACAAGCACCCGGGCTCAAACGCCATTTTCTTGCTTAATATCCCTCTAACGGCGTAAAGCACGACAAAAACGCCGTAAGTCTCATAGAATAAAATTTTAGGCTATGTTTTTAAAATTTTGTCACGCAACTCTTAGCTTAAACTTATGGAACACTGCTGTTTTATATAATCATTATTTTGTGCATGGGTTAGCAAAGGGACAATGAAATGGTTATTAAATTTTAAATGTATTTTAAATATTTTCCAGAAACTTTTGGCAAATTCTACCCCTGTTGAATTTTAAGCAACGCGCACCTGTCACGCCAGCTGTTTAGGTACACAAAGAGAATATGCAAAACTTCCTGGAATATTTTGTTTGAGAAAAATTGTTTAGTAATTGTTCTATTTATGGGGGCTATTTCTATATTTTTTTGGTAACCACAATAGTGAAAAGTTCTTTTACACTTAAAAAATAAATTTCTACACCAATAGTAGGGTATTAGTTAACCAGACAAATAATTTAGTTCATATTGCTATTTTGGAAAAACTAGGGGTCGGCATTTGGATAGGAAAATATCTGTTTGTTTTATCTTTATTCATGATTTGAAATTATCCACGGGAAGTCTATGATAAATGCAATGTAATCACGAATAATTATCTGATTATTATTTATGAATAACTGATTAACCAAAATTCTGTGGATTATCTTGTCCAAACGCCGACCCCTAGGAAAAACTACTAACTAGTTTAAAATTTAAGTAATGTAATTGTTATCAATTTGGGCCGGGTATATTATTCGAAAATTATGCAAATAAAAGCATATACTTATAGATATTATCATAAATCTCAGCTATTAGGGTGTTCAAGTTGTAAATGCTTAAAATTAGATTATTAATTCTATTGTTTTATAAAATCTTGTGGACTTTTTGAAACTTTTTAAAATTAGTAATGTAAAAATTTAAAGGGTGTCTTCTTAACGTTAAAAATTTAGAGCGTTGGTAATGAAGTTGTGAAACTGATATTTAGTGCACTCCTTCAAAAAATTAATTGGAATTGATATTGCTTTAAAATTTGGATACTAGTGTCTAAATTTCAGTTCATCAAGTCTGTTCAGTGTTAAGTAGCCTTTTTCACGAGCTTATTATGGAATTGTATTTAATTGCAACGCTTTACCAACAGGGGTTACGCTTTTAGTTTCTTTTTACCTCTTGGAAATTCTATAATTAACGCAAAATTCGTGGGGTTTTCTCTCGTAGCCATAGCTAGGCCCTACAACCCTCCCTTCCCTCCCTTTGCACAGCTATTGCCAGGACAACTCCAAAGTTAACCTTGAACTATCGTAAGTCTTAAACTTACTCGAGAGCCGATAATTTTACCCAGTCATGAATTACCTTAAAGGGAATATGAAACTATTCGTACATCTTTGGCAGGTAACATTAATTTTAGGGTTTCCTCCTGGTTAAATTTCATAAAGACTCCATGCCCTTTACATTCCCTTTAAAATGCTTTTACTATTTCCAAGTGCAGAACACAGATGAATCGCTCTCTTTTTCTAATCATTGCATGTCTGACCTCGTACCAGCCGTTGTCTTTCTTTACAAAGTTCACATAATGTCCCTCAGCCAACGATTCATCCTTATGAATAATTAGCCGTTTACCGAGCCATTTACTTTTAAGAAGCATCTCGTTCAAAGTGACATGTGGTTGACTAATTTTTTTCTCGTAGAAATGGCAACCAATCTACTTTCTAAGGTTGCAACATCTGCCTCCGTAATATTTCCAATTCTAACTCTGCTTAGAATGTCACCGTAAGTTTGGTCGTTGGCTTGTCTTACATTTTGCGTTAGTTCATCGTATTTAAAAAACATCCAAAGATCACTTCATCCGATGCAATTGAATCTAAGTCTGGCTTCTTCAGGATATTTGGGCCATTAGATCCGAAGATATTGTGCATTAAGCACTTAATTTACAATTATGACATTGGAAATTAATTTTTATGAAAATAATTATCCACTCTAAAAGCTTGAATCCTTTTTAATATAATAGAATAGATTGTAACACACCTCTCATTAAAATTTCAGGACGTTTGTATCAGTAGATCCGAAGATATATTCAGTCTTAGTACTGAACCCCTCATTTTAATTTTGAAAATAATTTTTAAAAAACACTATCCGCTCTAGAAGCTTGAATCCTGTTTAGTATAATAAAACACGTCGAAACACATTTCTCGTTAAAATTTCATGTAATTTCGATCAATAGGACAGAGTATATGGCGAAAAAACTGACCTCCTCCCATAGAACTTAATGTTAAATTTTTCAAAGGTCGCGCTTATACATGTAAACTGAATTCTTTGATCGGGCTTCTATAGCGCGAGCAGCTTGCATCGTGATGCGCGTGATCAAGTGGGCTATGTACCTACCAACTAGACATAGCCCACTCGATCACGCGCAGCGTCCGCGAGCGCGGATCGAGTGGGCTATGAACTAGTTTACGTCGGCGGAAGCATGGATTTAGTATAGAAGCTTACGCTTCATGGACTAACCTTAAAACACGCACTACATTAAAGGTGGAATTCATAATCAACGGACGGAAGGCAATTTAGTACAGGCGAAGGCAGGGCGTCGTGCGCAAACGTCCTGCCTTTTGCGCACGACACCCTGCCTTCGCCTGTACTAAATTGTGTTGCGTCCGACGCTTATGAATTCCACCTTTATTCCTCGGCTGAAATGGTGCAAACTGGTTTGTGACGTAAAATTTGAGGCAAATTCAGTGACACGCGCGTTTGTGATGTACAATTTGAGATAAATTCAAGGGGAATGCGCCGAGAAAAAGAAAGTTCGCCTCAATTTTTACGTCATCAGCTTGTGCCCCCACCCTCGCTAACTTTTATGACATAAATGTAGTTAAAATCGAATTGCCTTACCGAAGGCAAGTGATATATCCATGAAGTGTAAGGTTCTATACTAAATCCATGGCGGTAGTCTCTATTTTAGTAATTTGTGCTATGATTTGTGGTAATACAACGTAAGTCCAAGAGTGGCTTTAAACATGACTTAACCCATGATAAAACATCGTAAGTTCAACAGTATTTGATTTAGGGTAAAACAACGCAAGTCGGAGTATGTATTTAAAACTGTCAAAAACAATACTTAAACTTAATTGATCTTAATGAAACCAAGAGTGGCGCCAACTCTAAAAATGAGGCTTTCATTCAAGACCGTTCTCAAATCTAACGAACGTATTGTTAATTCTGTAGGGGTAGTTACAAAATGGGGAAGTTTGGAAAATTTCCCATGTTATTTCTATGGCGATTTTCTAGTTTTTCCTCAAAATCTGTGATTAATTTTATGCAAATGAAAACCACCCTTAGCAACTTTATGGTTTATAAAATAAACTATTGGACGGATCTCCTTGAAATTTTAACCACATATTAAGGGCCAGGATTGTAGTTCAGAGGAAAAATTTGAAAACACTAAACATAATACGAAAAAAGTTACATCCAATCAAAAAACCTTCCTTATACATTAGAGCCATCATCAGGCCTTATCTAAGGGAGCTACCGCTCCCTTAGAATATGCTCAACTCATAGGCCTACCTTGTTGTTAGTTCATTTAAATTGTCACTAAATTACTTCTGCAAAAACTCGGGTCCGTCCGGGATTTGAACCCGAGACCACTCGAACCCAAAGCGATTATCATACCTCTAGACCAACGGACCATGCGTGTAACTAAACATGCTCAACTCATAGACCTACCCTGTAGTTAGTTGCATTTAAATAGTCACTTAATTACTTCTGCATATACTCGGGTCCGTCCGGGATTTGAACCCGGGACCACTCGCACCCAAAGCGAGTATCATACCCCTAGACCAACGGACCATGTGTGTGACTAAACATGCTCAACTCATAGGCCTACCCTGTAGCTAGTTGCATTAAAATAGTCACTAATTTACTTTTGCAAAAACTCAAGTCCGTCCGGGATTTGAACCCGGGACCACTCGCACCCAAAGCGAGTATCATACCCCTAGACCAACGGACCATGTGTGTAACTAAACATGCTCAACTCATAGGCCTACCCTGTAGTTAGTTGCTTTTAAATAGTCTCTAAATTACTTCGGCAAAAACTCGGGTCCGTCCGGGATTTTATCTCGGGACCACTCACACCCTAAGCGAGTATCATACCCCTAGACCAACGGACCACGAATGATACTGAAACATGCTCAACTCATAGGTCTACCCTGTAGGTAGTTGCGTTTAAATAGTCACTAAATTACTTCTGCAAAACTCGGGTTCGTCCGGGATTTGAACCCGGGACCACTCGCACCCAAAGCGAGTATCATAGCCCTAGACCAACGAACCATGTGTGTAACCAAACATGCTCAACTTATAGACCTACCGTGTAGTTAGTTGCATTTAAATAGTCACTTAATTACTTCTGAATATACTCGGGTCCGTCCGGGATATGAACCCGGGACCACTCGCACCCAAAGCGAGTATCATACCCCTAGACCAACGGACCATGTGTGTAACTAAACATGCTCAACTCATAGGCCTACCCTGTAGTTAGTTGCATTAAAATAGCCACTAATTTACTTTTGCAAAAACTCGAGTCCGTCCGGGATTTGAACCCGGGACCTCTCGCACCCAAAGCGAGTATCATAGCCCTAGACCAACGGCCCATGTGTGTAACAAAACATCCTCCACTCATAGGCCTACCCTGTAGTTAGTTGCATTTAAATAGTCACTAAATTGCTTCTGCATAAACTCGGGTCCGTCCGTGATTTGAACCCGGAGCCACTCACACCCGAAGCGTGTATCATACCCCTAGACCAACGGACCACGAATGATACTGAAACATGCTCAACTCATAGGTCTACCCTGTAGTTAGTTGCGTTTAAATAGTCACTAAATTACTTCTGCAAAAACTCGGGTTCGTCCGGGATTTTATCTCGTGACCACTCACACCCTAAGCGAGTATCACACCCCTAGACCAACGGACCATGCCTGTAACCAAATATGCTCAACTCATAGGCCTACCTTGTTGTTAGTTCATTTAAATAGTCACTAAATTACTTCTGCAAAAACTCGGGTCCGTCCGGGATTTGAACCCGAGACCACTCGCACCCAATGCTAGTGTCATAGCCCTAGACCAACGAACCATGTTTGTAACTAAACATGCTCAACACATAGACCTACCCTGTAGTAAGTTGCATTTAAATAGTCACTTAATTACATCTGCATATACTCGGGTCCGTCCGGGATTTGAACCCGGGACCACTCGCACCCAAAGCGAGTATCATACACCTAGACCAACGGACCATGTGTGTAACTAAACATGCTCAACTCATAGGCCTACCCTGTAGTTAGTTGCATTAAAATAGTCACTAATTTACTTTTGCAAATCTCGAGTCCGTCCAGGATTTGAACCCGGGACCACTCGCACCCAAAGCGAGTATCATACCCCTAGACCAACGGACCATGTGTGTAACTAAACATGCTCAACTCATAGGCCTACCCTGTAGTTAGTTGCTTTTAAATAGTCACTAAATTACTTCGGCAAAAACTCGGGTCCATCCGGGATTTGAACCCGGGACCACTCGCACCCAAAGCGAGTATCATAGCCCTACACCAACGAACCATGCGTGTAACTAAACATGCTAAACTCTTAGACCTACCGTGTAGTTAGTTGCATTTAAATAGTCACTTAATTACTCCTGCATATACTCGGGTCCGTCCGGGATTTGAACCCGGGACCACTCGCACCCAAAGCGAGTATCATACCCCTACACCAACGGACCATGTGTGTAACTAAACATGCTCAACTCATAGGCCTACCCTGTAGTTAGTTGCTTTTAAATAGTCGCTAAATTGCTTCTGCATAAACTCGGGTCCGTCCAGGATTTGAACCCGGGGCCACTCACACCCGAAGCGTGTATCATACCCCTAGACCAACGGACCATGAATGATACTGAAACATGCTAAACTCGTAGGCCTACCTTGTTGTTAGTTGCATTTAATTAGTCACTAAATTACTTCTGCAAAAGCACGGGTCCGTCCGGGATTTAAACCCGGTACCACTCGCACCCTAAGCGAGTAGCATAACCCTAGACCAACGAACCATGTGTGTAACTAAACATGCTCAACTCATAGACCTACCCTGTAATTAGTTGCATTTAAATAGTCACTTAATTACTTCTGCATATACTCGGGACCGTCCGGGATTTGAACCCGGGACCACTCGCACCCAAAGCGAGTATCATATCCCCTACACCAACGAACCATGTGTGTAAACAAACATGCTCAACTCATAGACCTACCCTGTAGTTAGTTGCTTTTAAATAGTCACTTAATTACTTCTGCATATACTCGAGTCCGTCCGGGATTTGAACCCGGGACCACTCGCACCCAAAGCGAGTATCATACCCCTAGACCAACGGACCATGTGTGTAACTAAACATGCTCAACTCATAGGCCTACCCTGTAGTTAGTTGCTTTTAAAAAGTCACTAAATTACTTCGGCAAAAACTCGGGTCCTTCCGGGATTTGAACCCGGGACCACCCGCACCCAAAGCGAGTATCATAGCCCCAGACCAACGAACCATGCGTGTAACTAAACATGCTAAACTCATAGACCTACCGTGTAGTTAGTTGCATTTAAATAGTCACTTAATTACTCCTGCATATACTCGGGTCCGTCCGGGATTTGAACCCGGGACCACTCGCACCCAAAGCGAGTATCATACCCCTAGATCAACGGACCATGTGTGTAATTAAACATGCTCAACTCATAGGCCTACCCTGTAGTTAGTTGCATTAAAATAGTCACTAATTTACTTTTGCAAAAACTAGGGTCCGTCCGGGATTTGAACCCGGGACCACTCGCACCCAAAGCGAGTATCATACCCCTAGACAAACGGACCATGTGTGTAACTAAACATGCTCAACTCATAGGCCTACCCTGTAGTTAGTTGCTTTTAAATAGTCTCTAAATTACTTCGGCAAAAACTCGGGTCCGTCCGGGATTTTATCTCGGGACCACTCACACCCTAAGCGAGTATCATACCCCTAGACCAACGGACCATGCCCGTAACCAAATATGCTCAACTCATAGGCCTACCTTGTTGTTAGTTGCATTTAAATAGCCACTAAATTACTTCTGCAAAAACTCGGGTCCGTCCGGGATTTGAACCCGGTACCACTCGCACCCTAAGCGAGTAGCATAGCCCTAGACCAACGAACCATGTGTGTAACTAAACATGCTCAACTCATAGACCTACCCTGTAGTTAGTTGCATTTAAATAGTCACTTAATTACTTCTGTATATACTCGGGTCCGTCCGGGATTTGAACCCGGGACCACTCGCACCCAAAGCGAGTATCATACCCCTAGACCAACGGACCATGTGTGTAACTAAACATGCTCAACTCATAGGCCTACCCTGTAGTTAGTTGCTTTTAAATAGTCTCTAAATTACTTCGGCAAAAACTCGGGTCCGTCCGGGATTTTATCTCGGGACCACTCACACCCTAAGCGAGTATCATACCCCTAGACCAACGAACCATGTGTGTAACTAAACATGCTCAACTCATAGACCTACCCTGTAGTTAGTTGCATTTAAATAGTCACTTAATTACTTCTGCATATACTCGGGTCCGTCCGGGATTTGAACCCCGGACCACTCGCACCCAAAGCGAGTATCATACCCCTAGACCAACGGACCATGTGTGTAAATAAACATGCTCAACTCATAGGCCTACCCTGTAGTTAGTTGCTTTTAAATAGTCACTAAATTGCTTCTGCATAAACTCGGGTCCGTCCAGGATTTGAACCCGGGGCCACTCACACCCGAAGCGTGTATCATACCCCTAGACCAACGGACCATGAATGATACTGAAACATGCTAAACTCGTAGGCCTACCTTGTTGTTAGTTGCATTTAATTAGTCACTAAATTACTTCTGCAAAAACTCGGCTTCGTCCGGGATTTTATCCCGGGACCACACGCACCCTAAGCGAGTATCATACCCCTAGACCAACGGACCATGTGTGTAACTAAACATACTCAACTCATAGGCCTACCTTGTTGTTAGTTGCATTTAAATAGTCTCTTAATTACTTCTGCAAAAACTCGAGTTCATCCAGGATTTGAACCCGGGACCACTCGCACCCAAAGCGAGTATCATAGCCCTAGACCAAAGGACCATGTGTGTAACTAAAAATGCTCAACTCATAGGCCTACCCTGTAGTTAGTTGCATTAAAATAGCCACTAATTTACTTTTGCAAAAACTCGGGTCCGTCCGGGATTTGAACCCGGGACCACTCGCACCCAAAGCGAGTATCATACCCCTAGACCAACGGACCATGTGTGTAACTAAACATGCTCAACTCATAGGCCTACCCTGTAGTTAGTTGCATTAAAATAGTCACTAATTTACTTTTGGAAAAACTCGGGTCCGTCCGGGATTTGGACCCGGGACCACTCGCACCCAAAGCGAGTATCATACCCCTAGACCAACGGACCATGTGTGTAACTAAACATGCTCAACTCATAGGCCTACCCTGTAGTTAGTTGCTTTTAAATAGTCTCTAAATTACTTCGGCAAAAACTCGGGTCCGTCCGGGATTTTATCTCGGGACCACTCACACCCTAAGCAAGTATCATACCCCTAGACCAACGGACCATGCCTGTAACCAAATATGCTCAACTCATAGGCCTACCTTGTAGTTAGTTGCATATAAATAGCCACTAAATTACTTCTGCAAAAACTCGGGTCCGTCCGGGATTTGAACCCGAGACCACTCGCACCCAATGCTAGTGTCATAGCCCTAGACCAACGAACCATGTTTGTAACTAAACATGCTCAACACATAGACCTACCCTGTAGTAAGTTGCATTTAAATAGTCACTTAATTACATCTGCATATACTCGGGTCCGTCCGGGATTTGAACCCGGGACCACTCGCACCCAAAGCGAGTATCATACCCCTAGACCAACGGACCATGTGTGTAACTAAACATGCTCAACTCATAGGCCTACCCTGTAGTTAGTTGCATTAAAATAGTCACTAATTTACTTTTGCAAATCTCGAGTCCGTCCAGGATTTGAACCCGGGACCACTCGCACCCAAAGCGAGTATCATACCCCTAGACCAACGGACCATGTGTGTAACTAAACATGCTCAACTCATAGGCCTACCCTGTAGTTAGTTGCTTTTAAATAGTCACTAAATTACTTCGGCAAAAACTCGGGTCCTTCCGGGATTTGAACCAGGGACCACTCGCACCCAAAGCGAGTATCATAGCCCTACACCAACGAACCATGCGTGTAACTAAACATGCTAAACTCTTAGACCTACCGTGTAGTTAGTTGCATTTAAATAGTCACTTAATTACTCCTGCATATACTCGGGTCCGTCCGGGATTTGAACCCGGGACCACTCGCACCCAAAGCGAGTATCATACCCCTAGACCAACGGACCATGTGTGTAACTAAACATGCTCAACTCATAGGCCTACCCTGTAGTTAGTTGCTTTTAAATAGTCTCTAAATTACTTCGGCAAAAACTCGGGTCCGTCCGGGATTTTATCTCGGGACCACTCACACCCTAAGCGAGTATCATACCCCTAGACCAACGAACCATGTGTGTAACTAAACATGCTCAACTCATAGACCTACCCTGTAGTTAGTTGCTTTTAAATAGTCACTTAATTACTTCTGCATATACTCGGGTCCGTCCGGGATTTGAACCCCGGACCACTCGCACCCAAAGCGAGTATCATACCCCTAGACCAACGGACCATGTGTGTAAATAAACATGCTCAACTCATAGGCCTACCCTGTAGTTAGTTGCTTTTAAATAGTCACTAAATTGCTTCTGCATAAACTCGGGTCCGTCCAGGATTTGAACCCGGGGCCACTCACACCCGAAGCGTGTATCATACCCCTAGACCAACGGACCATGAATGATACTGAAACATGCTAAACTCGTAGGCCTACCTTGTTGTTAGTTGCATTTAATTAGTCACTAAATTACTTCTGCAAAAACTCGGCTTCGTCCGGGATTTTATCCCGGGACCACACGCACCCTAAGCGAGTATCATACCCCTAGACCAACGGACCATGTGTGTAACTAAACATACTCAACTCATAGGCCTACCTTGTTGTTAGTTGCATTTAAATAGTCTCTTAATTACTTCTGCAAAAACTCGAGTTCATCCAGGATTTGAACCCGGGACCACTCGCACCCAAAGCGAGTATCATAGCCCTAGACCAAAGGACCATGTGTGTAACTAAAAATGCTCAACTCATAGGCCTACCCTGTAGTTAGTTGCATTAAAATAGCCACTAATTTACTTTTGCAAAAACTCGGGTCCGTCCGGGATTTTATCTCGGGACCACTCACACCCTAAGCAAGTATCATACCCCTAGACCAACGGACCATGCCTGTAACCAAACATGCTCAACTCATAGGCCTACCTTGTAGTTAGTTGCATTTAAATAGCCACTAAATTACTTCTGCAAAAACTCGGGTCCGTCCGGGATTTGAACCCGGTACCACTCGCACCCTAAGCGAGTAGCATAGCCCTAGACCAACGAACCATGTGTGTAACTAAACATGCTCAACTCATAGACCTACCCTGTAGTTAGTTGCATTTAAATAGTCACTTAATTACTTCTGCATATACTCGGGACCGTCCGGGATTTGAACCCGGGACCACTCGCACCCAAAGCGAGTATCATACCCCTAGACCAACGGACCATGTGTGTAACTAAACATGCTCAACTCATAGGCCTACCCTGTAGTTAGTTGCTTTTAAATAGTCGCTAAATTGCTTCTGCATAAACTCGGGTCCGTCCAGGATTTGAACCCGGGGCCACTCACACCCGAAGCGTGTATCATACCCCTAGACCAACGGACCATGAATGATACTGAAACATGCTAAACTCGTAGGCCTACCTTGTTGTTAGTTGCATTTAATTAGTCACTAAATTACTTCTGCAAAAACTCGGCTTCGTCCGGGATTTTATCCCGGGACCACACGCACCCTAAAAGAGTATCATACCCCTAGACCAACGGACCATGTGTGTAACTAAACATACTCAACTCATAGGCCTACCTTGTTGTTAGTTGCATTTAAATAGTCTCTTAATTACTTCTGCAAAAACTCGAGTTCATCCAGGATTTGAACCCGGGACCACTCGCACCCAAAGCGAGTATCATAGCCCTAGACCAAAGGACCATGTGTGTAACTAAAAATGCTCAACTCATAGGCCTACCCTGTAGTTAGTTGCATTAAAATAGCCACTAATTTACTTTTGCAAAAACTCGGGTCCGTCCGGGATTTGAACCCGGGACCACTCGCACCCAAAGCGAGTATCATACCCCTAGACCAACGGACCATGTGTGTAACTAAACATGCTCAACTCATAGGCCTACCCTGTAGTTAGTTGCATTAAAATAGTCACTAATTTACTTTTGCAAAAACTCGGGTCCGTCCGGGATTTTATCTCGGGACCACTCACACCCTAAGCGAGTATCATACCCCTAGACCAACGGACCATGTGTGTAACTAAACATGCTCAACTCATAGGCCTACCCTGTAGTTAGTTGCTTTTAAATAGTCTCTAAATTACTTCGGCAAAAACTCGGGTCCGTCCGGGATTTTATCTCGGGACCACTCACACCCTAAGCAAGTATCATACCCCTAGACCAACGGACCATGCCTGTAACCAAATATGCTCAACTCATAGGCCTACCTTGTAGTTAGTTGCATATAAATAGCCACTAAATTACTTCTGCAAAAACTCGGGTCCGTCCGGGATTTGAACCCGGTACCACACGCACCCTAAGCGAGTAGCATAGCCCTAGACCAAAGGACCATGTGTGTAACTAAACATGCTCAACTCATAGGCCTACCCTGTAGTTAGTTGCTTTTAAATAGTCACTAAATTGCTTCTGCATATACTCGGGTCCGTCCTGGATTTCAACCCGGGGCCACTCACACCCGAAGCGTGTATCATACCCCTAGACCAACGGACCATGAATGATACTGAAACATGCTAAACTCGTAGGCCTACCTTGTTGTTAGTTGCATTTAATTAGTCACTAAATTACTTCTGCAAAAACTCGGCTTCGTCCGGGATTTTATCCCGGGACCACACGCACCCTAAGCGAGTATCATACCCCTAGACCAACGGACCATGTGTGTAACTAAACATACTCAACTCATAGGCCTACCTTGTTGTTAGTTGCATTTAAATAGTCTCTTAATTACTTCTGCGAAAACTCGAGTTCATCCAGGATTTGAACCCGGGACCACTCGCACCCAAAGCGAGTATCATACCCCTAGACCAACGGACCATGTGTGTAACTAAACATGCTCTACTCATAGGCCTACCCTGTAGTTAGTTGCTTTTAAATAGTCTCTAAATTACTTCGGCAAAAACTCGGGTCCGTCCGGGATTTTATCTCGGGACCACTCACACCCTAAGCGAGTATCATACCCCTAGACCAACGGACCATGCCTGTAACCAAATATGCTCAACTCATAGGCCTACCTGGTAGTTAGTTGCATTTAAATAGCCACTAAATTACTTCTGCAAAAACTCGGGTCCGTCCGGGATTTGAACCCGGTACCACTCGCACCCTAAGCGAGTAGCATAGCCCTAGACCAACGAACCATGTGTGTCACTAAACATGCTCAACTCATAGGCCTACCCTGTAGTTAGTTGCATTTAAATAGTCACTTAATTACATCTGCATATACTCGGGTCCGTCCGGGATTTGAACCCGGGACCACTCGCACCCAAAGCGAGTATCATACCCCTAGACCAACGGACCACGTGTGTAACAAAACATGCTCAACTCATAGGCCTACCCTGTAGTTAGTTGCTTTTAAATAGTCACTAAATTGCTTCTGCATAAACTCGGGTCCGTCCAGGATTTCAAACCGGGGCCACTCACACCCGAAGCGTGTATCATACCCCTAGACCAACGGACCATGAATGATACTGAAACATGCTAAACTCGTAGGCCTACCTTGTTGTTAGTTGCATTTAATTAGTCACTAAATTACTTCTGCAAAAACTCGGCTTCGTCCGGGATTTTATCCCGGGACCACACGCACCCTAAGCGAGTATCATACCCCTAGACCAACGGACCATGTGTGTAACTAAACATACTCAACTCATAGGCCTACCTTGTTGTTAGTTGCATTTAAATAGTCTCTTAATTACTTCTGCAAAAACTCGAGTTCATCCAGGATTTGAACCCGGGACCACTCGCACCCAAAGCGAGTATCATACCCCTAGACCAAAGGACCATGTGTGTAACTAAAAATGCTCAACTCATAGGCCTACCCTGTAGTTAGTTGCATTAAAATAGCCACTAATTTACTTTTGCAAAAACTCGGGTCCGTCCGGGATTTAAACCCGGGACCACTCGCACCCAAAGCGAGTATCATACCCCTAGACCAACGGACCATGTGCGTAACTAAACATGCTCAACTCATAGGCCTACCCTGTAGTTAGTTGCATTAAAATAGTCACTAATTTACTTTTGCAAAAACTCGGGTCCGTCCGGGATTTGGACCCGGGACCACTCGCACCCAAAGCGAGTATCATACCCCTAGACCAACGGACCATGTGTGTAACTAAACATGCTCAACTCATAGGCCTACCCTGTAGTTAGTTGCTTTTAAATAGTCTCTAAATTACTTCGGCAAAAACTCGGGTCCGTCCGGGATTTTATCTCGGGACCACTCACACCCTAAGCAAGTATCATACCCCTAGACCAACGGACCATGCCTGTAAGCAAATATGCTCAACTCATAGGCCTACCTTGTAGTTAGTTGCATATAAATAGCCACTAAATTACTTCTGCAAAAACTCGGGTCCGTCCGGGATTTGAACCCGGTACCACACGCACCCTAAGCGAGTAGCATAGCCCTAGACCAACGGACCATGTGTGTAACTAAACATGCTCAACTCATAGGCCTACCCTGTATTTAGTTGCTTTTAAATAGTCACTAAATTGCTTCTGCATAAACTCGAGTCCGTCCTGGATTTCAACCCGGGGCCACTCACACCCGAAGCGTGTATCATACCCCTAGACCAACGGACCATGAATGATACTGAAACATGCTAAACTCGTAGGCCTACCTTGTTGTTAGTTGCATTTAATTAGTCACTAAATTACTTCTGCAAAAACTCGGCTTCGTCCGGGATTTTATCCCGGGACCACACGCACCCTAAGCGAGTATCATACCCCTAGACCAACGGACCATGTGTGTAACTAAACATACTCAACTCATAGGCCTACCTTGTTGTTAGTTGCATTTAAATAGTCTCTTAATTACTTCTGCGAAAACTCGAGTTCATCCAGGATTTGAACCCGGGACCACTCGCACCCAAAGCGAGTATCATACCCCTAGACCAACGGACCATGTGTGTAACTAAACATGCTCTACTCATAGGCCTACCCTGTAGTTAGTTGCTTTTAAATAGTCTCTAAATTACTTCGGCAAAAACTCGGGTCCGTCCGGGATTTTATCTCGGGACCACTCACACCCTAAGCGAGTATCATACCCCTAGACCAACGGACCATGCCTGTAACCAAATATGCTCAACTCATAGGCCTACCTGGTAGTTAGTTGCATTTAAATAGCCACTAAATTACTTCTGCAAAAATTCGGGTCCGTCCGGGATTTGAACCCGGTACCACTCGCACCCTAAGCGAGTAGCATAGCCCTAGACCAACGAACCATGTGTGTCACTAAACATGCTCAACTCATAGACCTACCCTGTAGTTAGTTGCATTTAAATAGTCACTTAATTACTTCTGCATATACTCGGGTCCGTCCGGGATTTGAACCCGGGACCACTCGCACCCAAAGCGAGTATCATACCCCTAGACCAACGGACCACGTGTGTAACTAAACATGCTCAACTCATAGGCCTACCCTGTAGTTAGTTGCTTTTAAATAGTCACTAAATTGCTTCTGCATAAACTCGGGTCCGTCCAGGATTTCAACCCGGGGCCACTCACACCCGAAGCGTGTATCATACACCAACGGACCATGAATGATTATATAAAAACGTCTTGGTTTGGACCAAGGCCGAAAAAACAAACGATATGTGTGAGGTTTATCAATTGACTGAAGTTTCAGATATTGAAATTTTTTCTAGTTATTTTTATACACTCAATCCTTAATCAATATTTAATTCAATCAACTGATTTTACTGTTAATCGACCTAGTCCCTCTAAATTAATTGAAAAAATTACATATCTACGCTTTTTCAAGAACAATTACATTTTCCGAAAACATTCTATCGTGAAATTAATTTATCATGTTGAGGATACAGTATTGAATATTTGAAATGTTCTACTGGATGTCTAAAACAAGCAAGCGAACTTTGGCATAACTCGAATGGAAAATGTAAATATTTGATCGTGGATGCCAAACAAGGGTGTTGCGCGAATTTATACATTTAATTTCGTAAATCGAAATGCTACATTTCTATTGTCGCCTCTTTGATGGTAAAGTTGCACTGGAACTTCCTTTTCCGTACTTAAGAATTTCTTGGTCATAACTCAGTCTATGGTAATATTGGCTGAGTGTGTTGCGACGGCTCAGATGACCCATACACTGAAACCACTGGTGATTATAAAATGCCATATATTGGGAAAATAGAGGAAGGGAGGGGGTGTCGGAGTTAGATGTGACCTTCTTGGCATAACTAGTAATGAATGATTTGTTTAACCATATTATTTCCGCGGGAAATGAATATAACAAGTCTGAGAAGTATTTCTGTTTATGTGATCTTTACCCTTTACCACACAGGATAAACTTTGTTGCTTTGTCTTAAGTAGACGACATTCACTCTAAACGACAGTCTTATCAACAACTTAAAACAGATTTAAACTTCTTTTGGTGCAAACTTGAAAATTTGTCAAGCCAGCAACAATTAAAACTATGTCGGTCAAAATGCTCACAAGTTAGTGAGTATCGACACGAAATCCCTTCAAAATAATTAATTTCATGATAAAATGTTTTCGGAAAATGTAATTGTTCTTGAAAAAGCGTAGATATGTAATTTTTTCAATTAATTTAGAGGGACTAGGTCGATTAACAGTAAAATCAGTTGATTGAATTAAATATTGATTAAGGATTGAGTGTATAAAAATAACTAGAAAAAATTTCAATATCTGAAACTTCAGTCAATTGATAAACCTCACACATATCGTTTGTTTTTTCGGCCTTGGTCCAAACCAAGACGTTTTTATATAATATCTGTCGCTTCAGTCTTAATGTAATTAAATTTTGAGTAATTATGTTTTCTTTACCGCTTATTATTATGTCCAATTACGATGGTCAAAACATGTATCTAGCAGGGCCCAAACGTTGCACCTTCCGAGTGTTAGGCGGACGAGATAACCACTACACTACACATACCTGGTAATACTGAGATTCCTAAGAGATCTAGCTTATTATTATGTCCAATCACGATGGTCAAAACATGTATCTACCAGGGCTCGAACCCGGGACCTTCCGCGTGTAAAGCGGACGTGATAACCACTACACAATGAATACTTGGTTATTCTGAGTTTTCGAAGAGATCTAGCTTATTATTGTGTCCAATAACGATAGTCAAGTCATGTATCTACCAGGGCTCGAACCTGGGACCTTCCGAGTGTAAAGCGGACGTGATAACCACTACACCATAGATACTTGGTTATTTTGAGTTTTCGAAGAGCTCTAGCATTATTATTATGTCCAATCACGATGGTCGAAACAAGTACTTCTGTAATTAACTAAAATTAACATACTTAGACTTAATTGTTTCTGATTAGACTAGCCGATCGCACACCCTGAATACTTAATTGTTAAATTAAGAGTATTCCGAAAAGTAACTTCGCTCTAGTTTCTCGGTTAGGGGTGGTTAAATATCACGAAAAACCCCATGTTAATCTCCATAGGAAAATTGGTAAAAGCATGTGAATTTTGATTTAACGTTACAAAAGAGTATCAAGTCATATCTACAAGGGCCTACCGGCCCTGTAGAATACTGAAACATGCTAAACTCGTAGGCCTACCTTGTTGTTAGTTGCATTTAATTAGTCACTAAATTACTTCTGCAAAAACTCGGCTTCGTCCGGGATTTTATCCCGGGACCACTCGCACCCAAAGCGAGTATCATACCCCTAGACCAAAGGACCATGTGTGTAACTAAAAATGCTCAACTCATAGGCCTACCCTGTAGTTAGTTGCATTAAAATAGCCACTAATTTACTTTTGCAAAAACTCGGGTCCGTCCGGGATTTGAACCCGGGACCACTCGCACCCAAAGCGAGTATCATACCCCTAGACCAACGGACCATGTGTGTAACTAAACATGCTCAACTCATAGGCCTACCCTGTAGTTAGTTGCATTAAAATAGTCACTAATTTACTTTTGCAAAAACTCGGGTCCGTCCGGGATTTGGACCCGGGACCACTCGCACCCAAAGCGAGTATCATACCCCTAGACCAACGGACCATGTGTGTAACTAAACATAATCAACTCATAGGCCTACCCTGTAGTTAGTTGCTTTTAAATAGTCTCTAAATTACTTCGGCAAAAACTCGGGTCCGTCCGGGATTTTATCTCGGGACCACTCACACCCTAAGCGAGTATCATACCCCTAGACCAACGGACCATGCCTGTAACCAAATATGCTCAACTCATAGGCCTACCTTGTAGTTAGTTGCATATAAATAGCCACTAAATTACTTCTGCAAAAACTCGGGTCCGTCCGGGATTTGAACCCGGTACCACACGCACCCTAAGCGAGTAGCATAGCCCTAGACCAACGGACCATGTGTGTAACTAAACATGCTCAACTCATAGGCCTACCCTGTAGTTAGTTGCTTTTAAATAGTCACTAAATTGCTTCTGCATAAACTCGGGTCCGTCCAGGATTTCAACCCGGGGCCACTCACACCCGAAGCGTGTATCATACCCCTAGACCAACGGACCATGAATGATACTGAAACATGCTAAACTCGTAGGCCTACCTTGTTGTTAGTTGCATTTAATTAGTCACTAAATTACTTCTGCAAAAACCCGGCTTCGTCCGGGATTTTATCCCGGGACCACACGCACCCTAAGCGAGTATCATACCCCTAGACCAACGGACCATGTGTATAACTAAACATACTCAACTCATAGGCCTACCTTGTTGTTAGTTGCATTTAAATAGCCACTAATTTACTTTTGCAAAAACTCGGGTCCGTCCGGGATTTGAACCCGGGACCACTCGCACCCAAAGCGAGTATCATACCCCTAGACCAACGGACCATGTGTGTAACTAAACATACTCAACTCATAGGCCAACCTTGTTGTTAGTTGCATTTAAATAGTCTCTTAATTACTTCTGCAAAAACTCGAGTTCATCCAGGAATTGAACCCGGGACCACTCGCACCCAAAGCGAGTATCATACCCCTAGACCAATGGACCATGTGTGTAACTAAAAATGCTCAACTCATAGGCCTACCCTGTAGTTAGTTGCATTAAAATAGCCACTAATTTACTTTTGCAAAAACTCGGGTCCGTCCGGGCTTTGAACCCGGGACCACTCGCACCCAAAGCGAGTATCATACCCCTAGACCAACGGACCATGTGTGTAACTAAACATGCTCAACTCATAGGCCTACCCTGTAGTTAGTTGCATTAAAATAGTCACTAATTTACTTTTGCAAAAACTCGGGTCCGTCCGGGATTTTATCTCGGGACCACTCACACCCTAAGCGAGTATCATACCCCTAGACCAACGGACCATGCCTGTAACCAAATATGCTCAACTCATAGGCCTACCTTGTAGTTAGTTGCATTTAAATAGCCACTAAATTACTTCTGCAAAAACTCGGGTCCGTCCGGGATTTGAACCCGGTACCACACGCACCCTAAGCGAGTAGCATAGCCCTAGACCAACGAACCATGTGTGTAACTAAACATGCTCAACTCATAGACCTACCCTGTAGTTAGTTGCATTTAAATAGTCACTAATTTACTTTTGCAAATCTCGAGTCCGTCCAGGATTTGAACCCGGGACCACTCGCACCCAAAGCGAGTATCATACCCCTAGACCAACGGACCATGTGTGTAACTAAACATGCTCAACTCATAGGCCTACCCTGTAGTTAGTTGCTTTTAAATAGTCTCTAAATTACTTCTGCAAAAACTCGGGTCCGTCCGGGATTTGAACCCGGTACCACTCGCACCCTAAGCGAGTATCATACCCCTAGACCAACGAACCATGTGTGTAACTAAACATGCTCAACTCATAGACCTACCCTGTAGTTAGTTGCATTTAAATAGTCACTTAATTACTTCTGCATATACTCGGGTCCGTCCGGGATGTGAACCCGGGACCACTCGCACCCAAAGCGAGTATCATACCCCTAGACCAACGGACCATGTGTGTAACTAAACATGCTCAACTCATAGGCCTACCCTGTAGTTAGTTGCTTTTAAATAGTCACTAAATTGCTTCTGCATAAACTCGGGTCCGTCCAGGATTTGAACCCGGGGCCACTCACACCCGAAGCGTGTATCATACCCCTAGACCAACGGACCATGAATGATACTGAAACATGCTAAACTCGTAGGCCTACCTTGTTGTTAGTTAAATTTAAATAGTCTCTTAATTACTTCTGCAAAAACTAGGCTTCATCCAGGATTTGAACCCGGGAACACTCGCACCCAAAGCGAGTATCATAGCCCTACACCAACGAACCATGTGTGTAACTAAACATGCTCAATTCATAGACCTACCCTGCAGTTAGTTACTTTTAAATAGTCACTTAATTACTTCTGCATATACTCGAGTCCGTCCGGGATTTGAACCCGGGACCACTCGCACCCAAAGCGAGTATCATACCCCTAGACCAACGGACCATGTGTGTAACTAAACATGCTCAACTCATAGGCCTACCCTGTAGTTAGTTGCTTTTAAATAGTCTCTAAATTACTTCGGCAAAAACTCGGGTCCGTCCGGGATTTTATCTCGGGACCACTCACACCCTAAGCGAGTATCATACCCCTAGACCATGCCTGTAACCAAATATGCTCAACTCATAGGCCTACCTTGTAGTTAGTTGCATTTAAATAGCCACTAAATTACTTCTGCAAAAAATCGGGTCCGTCCGGGATTTGAACCCGGTACCACTCGCACCCTAAGCGAGTAGCATAGCCCTAGACCAACGAACCATGTGTGTAACTAAACATGCTCAATTCATAGACCTACCCTGCAGTTAGTTACTTTTAAATAGTCACTTAATTACTTCTGCATATACTCGAGTCCGTCCGGGATTTGAACCCGGGACCACTCGCACCCAAAGCGAGTATCATACCCCTAGACCAACGGACCATGTGTGTAACTAAACATGCTCAACTCATAGGCCTACCCTGTAGTTAGTTGCTTTTAAATAGTCTCTAAATTACTTCTGCAAAAACTAGGCTTCATCCAGGATTTGAACCCGGGAACACTCGCACCCAAAGCGAGTATCATAGCCCTACACCAACGAACCATGTGTGTAACTAAACATGCTCAACTCATAGACCTACCCTGCAGTTAGTTACTTTTAAATAGTCACTTAATTACTTCTGCATATACTCGAGTCCGTCCGGGATTTGAACCCGGGACCACTCGCACCCAAAGCGAGTATCATACCCCTAGACCAACGGACCATGTGTGTAACTAAACATGCTCAACTCATAGGCCTACCCTGTAGTTAGTTGCTTTTAAATAGTCACTAAATTGCTTCTGCATAAACTTGGGTCCGTCCAGGATTTGAACCCGGGGCCACTCACACCCTAAGCGAGTATCATACCCCTAGACCAACGGACCATCCCTGTAACCAAATATGCTCAACTCTTAGGCCTACCTTGTAGTTAGTTGCATTTAAATAGCCACTAAATTACTTCTGCAAAAACTCGGGTCCGTCCGGGATTTGAACCCGGTACCACTCGCACCCTAAGCGAGTAGCATAGCCCTAGACCAACGAACCATGTGTGTAACTAAACATGCTCAACTCATAGACCTACCCTGTAGTTAGTTGCATTTAAATAGTCACTTAATTACTTCTGCATATACTCGGGTCCGTCCGGGATTTGAACCCGGGACCACTCGCACCCAAAGCGAGTATCATACCCCTAGACCAACGGACCATGTGTGTAACTAAACATGCTCAACTCATAGGCCTACCCTGTAGTTAGTTGCATTAAAATAGTCACTAATTTACTTTCGCAAAAACTCGGGTCCGTCCGGGATTTGAACCCGGGACCACTCGCACCCAAAGCGAGTATAAACCCCTAGACCAACGGACCATGTGTGTAACTAAACATGCTCAACTCATAGGCCTACCCTGTAGTTAGTTGCATTAAAATAGTCACTAATTTACTTTTGCAAAAACTCGGGTCCGTCCGGGATTTGAACCCGGGACCACTCGCACCCAAAGCGAGTATCATACCCCTAGACCAACGGACCATGTGTGTAACTAAACATGCTCAACTCATAGGCCTACCCTGTAGTTAGTTGCTTTTAAATAGTCTCTAAATTACTTCGGCAAACACTCGGGTCTGTCCGGGATTTGAACCCGGGACCACTCGCACCCAAAGCGAGTATCATACCCCTAGACCAACGGACCATGTATGTAACTAAACATGCTCAACTCATAGGCCTACCCTGTAGTTAGTTGCTTTTAAATAGTCACTAAATTGCTTCTGCATAAACTCGGGTCCGTCCGGGATTTGAACCCGGGACCACTCGCACCCAAAGCGAGTATCATACCCCTAGACCAACGAACCATGTATGTAACTAAACATGCTCAACTCATAGGCCTACCCTGTAGTTAGTTGCTTTTAAATAGTCTCTAAATTACTTCGGCAAAAACTCGGGTCCGTCCGGGATTTTATCTCGGGACCACTCACACCCTAAGCGAGTATCATACCCCTAGACCAACGGACCATGCCTGTAACCAAATATGCTCAACTCATAGGCCTACCTTGTAGTTAGTTGCATTTAAATAGCCAGTAAATTACTTCTGCAAAAACTCGGGTCCGTCCGGGATTTGAACCCGGGACCACTCGCACCCAAAGCGAGTATCATACCCCTAGACCAACGAACCATGTATGTAACTAAACATGCTCAACTCATAGGCCTACCCTGTAGTTAGTTGCTTTTAAATAGTCTCTAAATTACTTCGGCAAAAACTCGGGTCCCTCCGGGATTTGAACCCGGGACCACTCGCACCCAAAGCGAGTATCATACCCCTAGACCAACGGACCATGTGTGTAACTAAACATGCTCAACTCATAGGCCTACCCTGTAGTTAGTTGCTTTTAAATAGTCACTAAATTGCTTCTGCATAAACTCGGGTCCGTCCAGGATTTGAACCCGGGGCCACTCACACCCGAAGCGTGTATCATACCCCTAGACCAACGGACCATGAATGATACTGAAACATGCTAAACTCGTAGGCCTACCTTGTTGTTAGTTGCTTTTAATTAGTCACTAAATTACTTCTGCAAAAACTCGGCTTCGTCCGGGATTTTAACCCGGGACCACACACACCCTAAGCGAGTATCATACCCCTAGACCAACGGACCATGTGTGTAACTAAACATACTCAACTCATAGGCCTACCTTGTAGTTAGTTGAATTTAAATAGTCTCTTAATTACTTCTGCAAAAACTCGAGTTCATCCAGGATTTGAACCCGGGACCACTCGCACCCAAAGCGAGTATCATAGCCCTACACCAACGAACCATGTGTGTAATTAACATGCTCAACTCAAAGACCTACCCTGTAGTTAGTTGCTTTTAAATAGTCACTTAATTACATCTGCATATACTCGAGTCCGTCCGGGATTTGAACCCGGGACCACTCGCACCCAAAGCGAGTATCATACACCTAGACCAATGGACCATGTGTGTAACTAAAAATGCTCAACTCATAGGCCTACCCTGTAGTTAGTTGCATTAAAATAGCCACTAATTTACTTTTGCAAAAACTCGGGTCCGTCCGGGATTTGAACCCGGGACCACTCGCACCCAAAGCGAGTATCATACCCCTAGACCAACGGACCATGTGTGTAACTAAACATGCTCAACTCATAGGCCTACCCTGTAGTTAGTTGCATTAAAATAGTCACTAATTTACTTTTGCAAAAACTCGGGTCCGTCCGGGATTTGAACCCGGGACCACTCGCACCCAAAGCGAGTATCATACCCCTAGACCAACGGACCATGTGTGTAACTAAACATGCTCAACTCATAGGCCTACCCTGTAGTTAGTTGCTTTTAAATAGTCTCTAAATTACTTCGGCAAAAACTCGGGTCCGTCCGGGATTTTATCTCGGGACCACTCACACCCTAAGCGAGTATCATACCCCTAGACCAACGGACCATGCCTGTAACCAAATATGCTCAACTCATAGGCCTACCTTGTAGTTAGTTGCATTTAAATAGCCACTAAATTACTTCTGCAAAAACTCGGGTCCGTCCGGGATTTGAACCCGGTACCACTCGCACCCTAAGCGAGTAGCATAGCCCTAGACCAACGAACCATGTGTGTAACTAAACATGCTCAACTCATAGACCTACCCTGTAGTTAGTTGCATTTAAATAGTCACTAATTTACTTTTGCAAATCTCGAGTCCGTCCAGGATTTGAACCCGGGACCACTCGCACCCAAGTAACTTATTCTTAGCCAAGGATCCCAAGCCTATTTCTCGTAGTTTAGACCCTTAAAGCAACATGCGGCTCCATTGGCGCCCCTACCATGATGCCTAGCCTTGTATATACATAATAATTTTACCTTGCCGTAGGTAGGTAACAATGAGACTTAATGCATTAGGGAGGATCTGAAAATTATCCTAACAAGCTAAACCCAATGTACAATAGAAAGGTCGTCAATAAGGGGCGCACTGGAGCTCCACCTTGCTTTAAATAAATTTTTCCATTTCAAACTATGTTATTTTAAAAATGCAAATACCCTTGTGGTAAGAATAATAAGACTCT
The DNA here is from genome assembly GCF_054372755.1 of Phalangium opilio. Classification (NCBI taxonomy): domain Eukaryota; kingdom Metazoa; phylum Arthropoda; class Arachnida; order Opiliones; family Phalangiidae; genus Phalangium; species Phalangium opilio. Next base: position 3,965,471 of record NW_028324198.1, read on the forward strand.
CTATAACATGCATCGTATCGGTCTCGAAAAAGTTGGTTACCAAATGCCAAATCTAATTGACAATGATAGTCAGTCGAATACTTTTGTTCTAGACCCGGCAAAAGAGATATTCCATGTGAATCAAAGAACATTCTCAGTGCCGTTTGGCTCTTTAAAAAGTTAATATTGAAATCTCCAACCACAACTGTTGGAATAGACGAATCATATTTCATGTCAAACAAAGGGTTAAAGTCCTCAAACACAGTTCTCAAACTTCCTAAGGGAGATTTGTACAACACCACCACAGATATAAGTTCTCCTTCTATGTAAACATCTAACCAGCAACGTTCCACGTGAGAATTTCTAACAGGAATGTCACTTCGTAAAACTCTAGTATCTATCTCTTTAACTTCGTTTTCAGGCGTGTCTCTTAAATATATGGACGAACCAAAAGCAACTCTGCGTGCCGTACTTGGCAAGTAAATACCACCTACTTCCTTAAAAGATGGAACTCTAAAATCGTCCGTCTCTTTTTTCCACGTTTCAACAAAACATAACATTTGACTTTTCATAATTACATTGTCTGCTAAAACATCTTCTAAATGAGCATTTAAAGACTGCACGTTATGTGCATAAATGTAAAGGGGATCATGCAAGAAAGGTAGTTCGATGCTTTTTGTGTCTCGCAACCTCTTAAGTTCCAATTCTACTAGGTTGTTTTTGGGTGAATTAGGAACTTTAAATTTTCCATCAATATATAAACCGGAAGCGGTTTTCGCTCTTTACAAGCCACATATAAATGCGCTCTTTCAATTTTTTTTGTAGCCTTACAATGAACCACTACCGAGGAGTAAGTATCACCCTGACTTTTATGTATCGTAATGGCCTCAGAAACAACCAAAGGCAATTGTTTCCTAGAAACTGAGGCATTATTTTGTCTCCATTTTCTATTAAACGACTTGATGACCTTTTCAACAGGCGTCCACGAAGCGTTAATATTACTATTCAAATATAACCCATGACATTTTTGCCTCAACATTTTCCCAACTTTGGGATCGTCAAACTCCATCCATACCCTGAACGGGATTTTATCCCCGACCCTATTTGTGCCGTACTCTATCTTTCTTAACCAACCTGTCGCGCCATTAGTTAGTCCGTCAGAGGTGTCAACATTGTTGGTCATCATACATCTCGCGCCACACGCAAGAGTCAATTGTTTGGGCAGACCATACGTATCAGACGTTGCTAACTTTTCAACTTGGGAAAGTATGTTATTTTTAACTTCACTACTAAGATCACCATTGACAACATCTACTGAAACCGAAACAGCCTTTTCCGTATTCATGTTTAAAAGCTTATTTTGATTGAATTGGTTTACTTCCGCGTTAGTGGCGAAAAGATGTATCGCTTCTTTTGGGGGTACACGCTGAGGCGTTACCTCCAGACTACTAAAGAAATCAATATCATTTTGAGTCATACTTCCCACAGCCATTCTATTTAAAGCTTCAGCAAATATTTTATCATCCCTCTGTCTCATAATTTCCTCAAGTTCGGCAAATTCAAATTGCTCCCATATTGGGTTACCAATTAACGACGCGTAAGGATTATCTTTCTCACTTTGACCTTGAAATGCGAAATAATCGCAAACTGGTCTCAATTGGTTAAAGTCTCCAACTAGAACGACAGACACACCACCAAAATAATCAGGACAACCCATAATCTCTTGTAACCTAGCGTTTACCCGATTAAACACTTTCGCTCCAACCATTGAAATTTCGTCAATTATTACTAGTTTTACTTGACCATAGAGTAACCTGCATTTATGAAGTGTTTCACTTTCCAATCTCGATATATTTCCACCAAATTGGCTAACGGGTAAACTAAAAGTACTGTGCAAAGTTGCCCCACCTATGTTAAAGGCAGCCTTGCCAGTAGATGCGCAACGGATTACTTTCGCTTCCGATGGATTACTCCCAGGTTGTTTGTTGTAAAACCTTGACACAGATTCAAATATAGCACTAATTCATTTTTAAGTTTCAGCCATTTACCACAAGCTTCAACTTCATTGCTCTCTCCCTCATCAACATGATCGTGGGCGGCTTTAGTCACTCTACGGGCTTTGGAATATTCGTACCAGGCACCAAATTGAGCTAACGTTATTGCCTCTAGTTCCTCTGGCCTTTGAACATAATGTTCTAGCATCCCAGAGGCAAAAACGTCATTACTGTCTGCTGGTAGTTCTTCAAGTTCAGATTGACTCTTAAGAATGTGTACACGATTTTCAGGGGCATTGGTGTTTATAAAAACACAGGCGCGACTGCACCTGGACACAGGAATTTGTAAACCACAGTAAGCCGCTTCCTGAGCGCTTACCTCGTGGGCATTCAAGAACTGATTAGCAATTAGTTTCAACTTCTGTTTTACTGTACATTTATCATTTTTTGCCTGTTTAGAAGCTTCGCGCAGAAGCAAAGACATCCCTCTTTGAGACTTTCCTATATATGATACAATATACATAACCAGTGCGTAAGCATCAAGAACGAATTGAATGTCCATATTCGCCTGCCAAAGACGCAAAGCGCACGGATTGTAAGGATTAACTCTAGTATCTTTGGGGTGTCTTTTCAACAAAACTGTTTTCCTTTTGAGGTCATAAGTAACGGCAGAAATATACTCGTCTTCAGATATACGCAACTTAGCTAGCAACTCCTCAAAACTATCTACCCAAAACTCTTTTTCTTTCGATTGCAACATCTCATACAATTTCTTTGACCTTTCCTTACATCTGAGTTCTTCCTGTACGCTACCAGGCTCTCTTAAACCAGGGTCGTAAATTATGGTTCTGGGCATAGGTGGAAACGGGATTCCAAAACGACAAACGGAATTATTATCGACCTTCTTTCTACAAGTCGTTGTGTGTTTGTGAATTTGTAATCGTGTTAACAAATCTAAATGTTCGTCATTGTGCTCAGCAGCACAAGAAATAACATTATCAATAAATTCCTCTACTTCCTTAACATTTGAGAGATCAGTTTTAAGTTTTGGAGCATCTTTTATCCAAATCAAACCATGTTGGTGGGGCGAACCTCTTTGCTGTATTTCTACTCTAAAATAATAGTCTTCTATAACGCCAAGAGGACTAAATTTCTGTAGAGCCTTAAGCAAAGCCCGAAAACGGTGGTCAAAATATCTAGCGCAAGTAACAGGATCATCCTGAATCAACTTTGCCTTTTCCGAAAAACTTAAATTGCTAATATCATCGTTAGGTAAACTCTCCTGCCCAGAGGCTAGTCTCAAAATATTCAGTAGCTCAGGCCATTTACTTTCGGCAGCCGAAAACGTTGTGAAAAAGGTAGCCGTACCAAGCTGTCTAATCATACCCATCAATTCCTTTTGTCTGTGTTGCCAATAAGAAGGCGAGCTCTGTAGTCTTTCTAAAACCCTAAAACCATCATCCTGCTTAATTAAAGCATCAAGAAAACCTGCAGAAGCTAAAAGTCCAGCAGTATAATTCGACCCATCTGTTCTTTTAGTTTTCCTCATGCAAACCTGTATAGATTGACTAACTTTCAAGGTTTCTAATTTGACAAAAGAGTAAAACAATTTCGAAGGATTTTTAGCACAGCGCCTATCAATATTACGAAGCTCCCATTTAAAAATATCACCAAAACTTCCCTTAACCTTAAGATTCATTTTTTGACCTACGTAGATGCTCGGGAATGACAATTCTTCCGCATCCTCGTCAAAGAGTAAAGACATTGGGGTTTGACCTTCACCGGGAGCAAACTTAACATGCATGGTATTACTTGGCAAAAAATTACTTAAAGAAACTAATAATGTATCTTGATTCCCAACTGTTAACGAACTACTTTCGTTAGGTTCATTCCACATATCATCGCTATCATTCTCTGCGTTTATTGGCGCAACTGGATTATCTCCTGCAACATCATCTTGATTTACCTGACGGTCATTTTCGTCAACAATAAATTCAAGTTCTTCAGGAATGGGGTCTAATATGTCACTCTTAACGGTAATTCCATGTTTAACATACAAAGGCGTTTTTACCAGAACGTTAAGGGCCTCTAAAATGACTTTGGGTCTCACAGTTTCGTACAAATAGGGTGTGTTATACTGCATTCTTCTCATAAACTCAATTTGAATAGTATCCGTGTCTCGAGGTAACCTTGGTAAAACCGAGGCGGTGGACTCTACATTTATAGGGACGTTAACCACATTTCCTTTAATACCACGTTGTTGGTCACACCCTAACCTTCGTATTTGCATGAATGGTATTCGTGGTGATATCATTCTTTCTTCTAAATTACTTATGTTACTTAATTGCGCAGGTATTTCAGGAAACACAAATCCATTTTCCCTTGAAAATTTTGGAATTTGCTTTCTCTTAACGCTTTTATTACAAGTACTACACAAAAATATTTCATCATTCAACTCTCTTTGTTCAATACCAGGGACTGACAAAAAATCTATGGACTTTACAATGGTGCCAGATGACTTAAAAAAAAGATTTGAACATCCTTCACACGGCCACGTTGGGCCGTCTTTTATGCTATCAAAATAGGTCTGCTCTATAACCGAGGGGTTTGCTCGCCTATCTGCGGCTGAAGATCTATTTCTAGAACGTTCGGATGTTCTAAAACCTATATCTTCACGCCTGGCAGCCTTAGCCGTCTGGTTTCTATCACGTTCAGTGTCTCTATACTCGGGATCTTGGCGTCTAGCCGCCATACCTGCTTGGTTTCTATCACGTTCAGTGTCTCTATACTCGGGATCTTGGCGTTTAGCCACCTTAGTCGCCTGATTTCTATCACGTTCAGTGTCTCTATACTCGGGATCTTGGCGTTTAGCCGCCTTAGCCGCCTGGTTTCTATCACGTTCAGTGTCTCTATACTCGGGATCTTGGCGTCTAGCCGCCTTAGCCGCCTGGTTTCTATCACGTTCAGTGTCTCTATACTCGGGATCTTGGCGTCTAGCCGCCTTAGCCGCCTGGTTTCTATCACGTTCAGTGCCTCTATACTCGGGATCTTGGCGTTTAGCCACCTTAGCCGCCTGATTTCTATCACGTTCAGTGTCTCTATACTCGGGATCTTGGCGTTTAGCCGCCTTAGCCGCCTGGTTTCTATCACGTTCAGTGTCTCTATACTCGGGATCTTGGCGTCTAGCCGCCATACCTGCTTGGTTTCTATCACGTTCAGTGTCTCTATACTCGGGATCTTGGCGTTTAGCCGCCTTAGCCGCCTGGTTTCTATCACGTTCAGTGTCTCTATACTCGGGATCTTGGCGTCTAGCCGCCATACCTGCTTGGTTTCTATCACGTTCAGTGTCTCTATACTCGGGATCTTGGCGTTTAGCCGCCTTAGCCGCCTGATTTCTATCACGTTCTTTATCTCTAAATTCGGGATCTTGGCGTTTAGCCGCCTTAGCCGCTTGGTCTCTATCACGTTCTTTATCTCTAAATTCGGGATCTTGGCGTTTAGCCGCCTTAGCCGCTTGGTTTCTATCACGTTCACTTTCCCTATACTTTGGATCTTGGCGTTCAGTAGCCTTACTTAACTGATTTCTTACACGTTCCCTTGATCTATACCATTCATCAACCCTTTTTACTTTCTTGGTAAATATTCCACCCTGCTTTTCAATTTCACAATTTGACTCATTCTCTCGCTTTTTCCCCTTACCTAGCGACTCCCTCTTACTGCATTCTTCATTTTGTCTCAAGATTCTTAATCTTTCTAACGGATAGACATTACCATGGGACGTACAAGGTACTTGTTCATCGCTTTCGATGATTTCACTAATATTAGCATTAACATTTTGTACATTATTGGGTTCCTTATTAATAGATATGCCTACGCCTACAGTACTTTCAATAGAACATTTATTTAATGCATTATCTTTCGTACGATCATGGCCAACTGGCCTCGTGGTAGGACCAACATTTTGTGTGCTAGAACCTGCTCCCGAAAGAGACTTTTTTCCGCGGCTAAAGCTCTTCTCCTTTCATTTTCGCGTTTCCTAAATTCAGGATCTGACCTTTTAGCCCTCATTCTTTCCCTAGCTTTCCGTTTCCTGATTTCCTCTTTACTTAAATTATTATCTCCCTCCATTTTATTATTCAGTTAAATACTCACAAAATCCGCAAAAGCAATCCCCTTGCAAGACTCTGTAACGTTTGAAATATAATTTTCCGAAGAAAGTTATTACAGAAGATTGAATTATGAAGCACTACCTTTGAAATTCAAATTAAGAATGATAAAAGTGCGTAAAAAAGGTCTATCACAAATCGAGGGCGTATAAACTAAACAGCATTTGTTTATATTTAAAAAATATTCTTAGATTGTCAAATATTTTTTTCGCCGTTTAATTTTTTTAACACCAGCTTGTAAGAAAGGTCTCTTTCAAACTAGGGGTGGGGGGGGCGCATGAAAAAACAGTTAAACATTATTCATAGAATAATTTCCATATATGGGGGTAGGAAAACGGTAACAGTTGACAAAGACTAATTGTATTTACCTTAAGTGGACAAGCAACGTTTGTGGTTTTGAAAATGCATAGCTTGGCAACACTGTCACTTGTCCCGCGAATCGGCGTATGGGTTTTCCATCTTTAAGGAGAGAGGAATGGAGTGGAAACCCCCATACCTATAGCGTTGCCTATGTACCCCCACCTACGGCACCGTAGTCCTCCCAGCATTCTCAGCGGTTAGGTAGGGTCGTACTGGACAAAATTGTAAAGGGCGCTCCCTCTATCTATTGCCGAAAATATTATCCGTATTATCATTTTAATAGAGCTATTTCAGTGTGGGGGCATTTCGTCTGCTACGAAAATTGGGCCTGCCTTTGAGTGTAGGGCGGACATTTTGTGAGGGTTTTCTCTATGGGCAAATAGCATTGGTGACGTAGTCATTACCTCCTCTGAAATAGCTCTATACAGAGAAAAAGAAATTATTATGGTTTTGAGAGGAGCTTCTCATTTTGGTTGTTGTTTAAAATATAACGCAATGCACGGGCCTACATAGATATAGCAGGCAATGAATAAAGTATATCGCAATGCACGGGCCTTGAAAGATATAGGAGGCAATGTAGGAAATAAAACGCAATGCACGGGCCTTGATAGATATAGGAGGCAATGATTTAACGACTTCGGTACTTGGGTTTATCTTTAATATTTAAATAAATATAATTATTTTTAATTATTTTAATCGCCAGTAAATAACTTTAAAAATAGTTAAATCGTTTAAAATAAAGTTGTTCATAATATCTTTCGAAACTTTGCTAATATTGACGTTTAAAGTGAAGGGTACCCTTCTTGCCCGCTTACTTCAAATTTTGGGGTATATATACGATCCGTTTCCATTATTATAATAGATAAAAACGCATTCGCGTGAACCTTTGGTGGAAGCCCTGCCATTGGGAGGCTAGACGTTTCTCGTAACCCTAGCTGATCGCCGCGTATATCTTAAAACCAAATAATAGATAAAAACGCATTCGCGTGAACCGATGGGGGAAGCCCTGCCATTGGGAGGCTAGACGTTTCTCGTAACCCTAGCCGCTCGCCGCGTATATCTTGAAACCAAACGATGACGGTGGAAAAGAAGCCAGAATGTACTGACCGGCGTCCATGTGGAATGGACAAAAGACCTGAAGATGGTGGTGCATAGAAGCTGGTGTCAATGTGGAATTGACGAAAAACAGAAGATGGTGGTGCCATAGAAGCTGGTGTCAATGTGAAATTGACGAAGAACAGAAGATGGTGGTGCTAGGAAGCCAGCAAGTACAGACTAGTGTCCATGTGGGATGGACAAAGAACAGAAGATGGTGGTGCATAGAAGCTGGTGTCAAGGTGAAATTGACGAAGAACAGAAGTTGGTGGTGCTTGGAAGCAAGCACGTACAGACTAGTGTCCATGTGGGATGGACAAAGACTAGCAGATTGTGGTCCTTAGAAGCCAGTTAGTAAAGACTGGTGTTGGTAGATCAATGACCAAATTTCCGTGAATCGCGAACGCGTTCCGGAAATGGGGTATTTGTTTGCTCCGATTTGTAAACTGCGAACGCGGTCACGTGGGGTCTGACAGACAGACAGACACACAGACACACAGACAGACACACAGACAGACACGGCCGGTGTAATACCTCTCCGTGACATACGTCACTCGGAGAGGTAAAAAGTCAGGGAATTTGGTTCTGAAAATTCCGTGGCAACCCTGTATTATAACCATATTTATTATTTTTCTGTGAATATTAAGAGGTTAAAAATAAAACACTGGAAAGGGTCAGTAGATTAAGAACATTAAACAAATTTGATAATAACCGTCGCCGAGGCTCTGTAAGCACGCACGCGGCACGCGCGATTCACGAAGCGGCACGAGTATCGGAGTATCGCCGTAAAACTTAAGCCTCGGCCGTAATAAGGTAAACAAACTTCTCTGATTTTTTTTCTCTCGCTTGCGCCGATTGCGCATGTGCGCCACGCTCTGTAATGTGACCATACACTACTGCCTAATACGACTACTGACAACTAGTACTGACAACTAGTACTGACTATGGTCTAGACTGTCGACTACAAGAGACTCATTCTAGAGTATAGACGCTAGACAAGATCAAAAGTCAATAGACTACAAAACTTTTGTAGGGAAGTTGTATCCAAGGAGTACCAACTACCTATGAGGAGAAAAAACTGTAGAATTGGTAGAAAATGTGTTGAGCTAGAAAAATTCTAATAAGGAACCCCGAATTATTAAACTGGTCCAACCGTCTATTTTTTACAAAAACCATAATTAATAAAGTGGTCCCTGGGACCACTGACCCCAAGTTTAGGAATAAATAAACTGGTCCGAGCAATTAATAAACTGGTTTCGGACTTGTAAACCTGTCTTATTTCCTACCAGTCTGGGGAATAGCACACTTCCTCTGGTCCAAAACCAGTTTATTAATTGCTTGGACTAGTTTTTTAATTCAAAAAGTGGGGGTTACTGGTCCTCGGGACCAGTTTATTAATTGCAAATCTAGAAGAGAACAAAGGCTGGGACCACTCCGGAGACCAGTTTATTATTTAGGACACTAGGGGGGTCACTGGTCCCAAGGACTAGTTTAAAAATTATCCTTATTTCCCAGACTGTTTCCTACCCTGCTGACGAGCCCATGTAAACAATAAAGATGGCCGCGAGCTACGGACGCTCAGGAGGTTTAAGCCTCGGTCTTTAGTGTATCGGGGTCCGAGTAACGGGAGTTTCTGAAGCGTTTGCAAATCTTATTTAAATTTATATTTTTATTATTATGTAACCTATTTATATTACTGAACGAATTGTACCTTATACTGTAGCAGACCACCCTAAAAGCTAGACCAAGGTTTTTCAACTGTTGCTGATATTTAACTAGTTATGCCACCGCATGAATATTTTAAAATCCTTTCCTAACATTAGAATAAGGTACACACTTCGGCATTTTCGCGTATGAGCCTGAGGTTGGGAAAAAACTTTGGCAACCTAGGCCATCGTCACCAAAGCAAACTAACAAAAAACTCTTGGCAACAGAGCTGCCAGAATACAAAGTTTAAGGAAGACAAATAGTAAAATATTCTTAAACAAAATTATATGTTCTTTCTGGACTTGTACAGTTTTACTACCCCCATTATTGGAAATGCCTATTAATAATTACAAAAACGGATTTATGGTAGGAAGAACGTTGGATCGTAGCTTTAGCCTCTAGTACCATCCTCGCATACTTTATTGAGAAACTTCGTCTGCTTATATTTTGACTCCACCCACAAATTCGATCTCTAGAAGTAGCTATATATGCAGAATTTTTGGGTGGAGTCAAAATATAAGCAGACGAAGTTTCTCAATAAAGTATGCGAGGATGGGGAGTGAATTCGCTAACTCCGACGTTCTTATCCCATAAATCCGTTTTTGATAATTATCTTATGTTCTTTTTATTAATGAGCTTAAGTTGTTAATTGTTTATGTCTATTAATAATTATCTTAATGCTCTTTTTATTGATGAGCTTTAGTTGTAAATTGTGCTTCACTACCATTGTGCCGAATCCCAATCAACCGAAACCAATACCATTCGACCGAAAAACCCGCACTTTGGCGGATTTACGATTCTGTCTAATGGGACAATCCCATTGCACCGAAAAACCCGCACTTCGGGTTTTTCCCGATGTAATTTAAATGAACACAAGATCCAAAAATTTTCTAAATTATTATTTTAAAACTAAGGATTATAAGAACAAAATAGTAATAAATCAGCAAAATATGACGTAATAAAACCAATTGCTAATATTGATTTATTATTATATGTTCTATTTATCATGAAAATACTTAAACCAGCCGTTTTACTGTACTTGAAGTGTATAACCGCTCCTAAGAGGAAGAGACGTCCTCCTAAACAAACCAAACCTAACCCTATCCTAACAGTATTTTTTTGGAAAAGGCATTTTATTTGAGAGGTCAATGAAGATGAACATCAATATTTTGGAAAAGGCGTAACATTGTTAAATGATTTATAAATATTGCTATCCTAAGTTAACCAAACTCAACCTAACCCTAACCTAACAGTAATTTTTTGGAAAAGGCATAGTATTTGAGAAGTCAATAAAGATAAACATCAATATTTTGGAAATGGCGTAACATTGCTAAATGATTTAGAAAATATTACTAACCTAACCTAACAGTAAGTTTTTGGAAAAGGCATATTATTTGAGAAGTCAATGAAGATAAACATCAATATTTTGGAAAAAGCGTAACATTGTTAAATGATTTATAAATATTACTAACCTAACTTAATCAAACTCAACCTAACCCTAACCTAACAGTAATTTTTTGAAAAGGAATATTGTTTGAGAAGTCAATGAAGATAACCATCAATATTTTGGAAAAGACGTAACATTGTTAAATGATTTATAAATATTGCTATCCTAACTTAAACAAACCCAACCTAACCCTAACCTAACAGTAATTTTTTGGAAAAGGCATATTATTTGAGAAGTCAATAACGATAAACATCAATATTTTGGAAAAGGCGTAACATTATTAAATGATTTAGAAAATATTACTAACCTAACCTAACCCTAACCTAACCGTAATTTTTGGAAAAAGACATATTATTTGAAAAGTCAATGAAGATATTGCTAACCAAACCCAACCTTACCTAACCTTGGCGGGATTCGGTCTAATGGAATTCTGCGCAATGGGAAGATACCGTAAATTGTTCATGCCTATTAATAATTATCTTAATGTTCTTTTTATTGATGAGCTTAAGTTGTAAATATTTTATTTGATACATTCTTAGTAACGTTAATTAAGCCTTCAATACCTTGATTTAACTTTTCATTTATAGTCCTTATTTAATTTAAGGATGATGTCAGTTTGTAAGTCTTGTTAATTTAATTCTCACTTTCCCACAGAGAGGGTCTGAAATTCAAATCACTTGGCAGAGACTGGAGGTCTTCAACATTCAGTGATAGACTCTCATTCCCAATGGGCATTTAAAAAACTGTTTAAATTTAAATTGAAATTCCAAATTATAATTAAATACTTTTTGTCTAATACGTTGATATTAACGTAATCAATCCTTGAATACTCTATTGGTACTATCTACACCATCGTTAAATTTATTACTTAAATAATATAATTTTTTAAATATAATAATCAAATTAGCGACTTATAATTAGTTAACTCTAAATGAGTATGTTTCATTGATTTAAATTACATTTCTAAAAGTTGTTAGGTAGATAGCATTTTCTTGTTGCATGTAGAAATTTCATATTTCCGTGGATGGAGGAATGAACACGTTGAATCCGTTTCTCGTTGATTGAAATTAGATTCATTTTGATCATAAATTTCATTTTATATCTTTGAGATGTTGATTTTATTTTTATAATTATCACTTAACGTAACTGTTATTAGTCGATGAACCCAGCGAGAGTGGAAACTGCCAAAATGATTAGTTGATTCCGTTTGTCGTTGATTGAAAATAGTTTCATTTTGATCATAAATTTCATTTTATATTTTTGAGTTGTTGATTTTATTTTTATAATTATTATCACTTACGTAACTGTTATTAGTAGATGAATCAAGAACCCAGCGAGAGCGGAAACTGCCAAAATGATTAGTTAATTTCGTAAAGAATCTGCAATTTAATTCTGCAAAAATCTACCTATTATTTTATGTCAGTTCCGATAAGTGATCATTTAATTTTAAACTTGCCAAACAAATAGTGAGCAATGATACCTCCGTCCCAAACTAGTTATAGTTTTAAAACGCTGACTCGAGTTTCATTTTGTTAATACATACATTTAATTTTATTAGTAAATCAACCTCCCTAACTTTTAAGCAGACGATTCTTAAAAACGATATCATTGGTGAAATTAGAAAATTCTCTCTGCTTATCGCGCCTTCCGTCGGCGAGAACTTTAATTACTTTTTTGATTAATATGATAATATTAATTGTAATGTTTAAGTTCCCAAGTAGAAATCTAATCTTGCGTAGGATTAAAAGATATATAATAATTATAAATTGCAAAAAAAATTGCAAGGAACACAGCGCTAAAGGCAGTCTGGCGCGCGTGCGAAGTCTGTCTGTCTCTCCTCTACCGCCATGCGATACAATGTATAAATATATGACTGCATCCAGTGGAGCGCGCGTCGGGAAGGTGGGGGGGTCCATATCCTTCTAGGATACCTCTCTCTTCTCTTGACTCTAACTTAACTCGCTCTCTGTTATAAGCGAGCGTAGCTACGTGGTAGCGTACGCGGGCGGGCGTCTTCACTGACGTCTCGTATGGATTGGGACCTCGCAGGTTCGAGGCCCGGAACCGACAAAAAAATAATTTCGATTGAAATGAAATACGTTACGCCACCTATGAGGTGTAACGTGAACTACGGGTGAATTTCGAGTCGAAAAATCGCGGGAAATTTGAAATTCAAAATATTTATTTAGTTGGAAATATCCGAATGCGCACGCGAAAAAAAGGGGAAAAAGGGGGGGAAAGGCGCCCAGCGTTCCAGCAAGGGTCGGAACAATACTTTCGCTGCTCTAAAGAGCGCAAAAGTAAAAAGCTGGGGGTCTTTCAAAAAGAAATTTCGTTTGGCGTTCGTTTCCTAGAAAGCTATTCGGCTTTTGTTCTCGCGCTGTGTACGATTGTCGATTCACTAGGATATTTATTATATTTAAATTTCGTGTTATTTAAATCAGAATACATCTACATGTCTGAAATATAGTTCTGCAAGATAAAATCTAAGAACAATAAAGAACAACCAATTGCTCGACAGCGTTGGCGGTAGTACTGCTCAGGATTTGGGTTGAAAGCTTTACTCTCATACAACTGTGTGCATTAGGATACACATGATTGTATGTCAACTTGGGCGCTAACCTTAGCAAGGACTTTGAATCAATTTCATAAGCATCAACTATATGCTGCCATAGCAAATGGTTTCCATTTTTTTAAAAAGTCTGATTGGTTTAACTGAACCATCTTTGTGTTTCTTCATTTTACCACTGTTGTTTAGTCCATTTTTAGAAGTTTTATGTGACAAACATCCGACACGAAATACAAGGGTTCACCGTTATTGAAAGGATTTTTGGTTTTATACCCCACTCTGTGATTGTTTACTTCTCTATCAATCTCCGTACAAATTTTTATTAATTTCAAATTCGTGGAAGCTTTATCACATACCACAGCGAGAATTCGAAATCCCGCTGCCTGTAAATTCTCGATCCCCTCCCAAATTAAGGAAATAACTCTTCTGCATGGAGATTTCCACAAGAAAAAACGCGAACGGATACTTAAAATTGGTCGTCAGTCTTCTGATTATGAACTGAAGAATGTGATTTGCCAAGTTTATGTTTGCAATTTCAACCTTTCCTTTAATGTTATTTTCTAATTCAATCAGTTTATTTTGGAATTCATTAAGATTTGCAGCTCCAATTAATTCTCCTGTACTGCTGTTGAATACCAGGTCCTGTTTTATTTGAAAATCGTCAAGGATTAACGTGAAATACTTTTGGTGTTCGTCCAAATTTTCAATATCAATTTTTCCTCTCATTTCCAAGAGACTGGCATCGTTAAATCCACTTTTTGTAGTTAGGTCCACAGAGTAATTATAAAGTGTTCGCTGAGAATGCAATGAAATTACTTGACGCACGGCTTCGCATGCACAAGGAGACCTAGCTTTTATCGAAATACACGACTGTATTATTGCTGGATGCCATTTTCTTGGCCTGGATTTTTGGTTTTGAGTAATTTCAATTGTACGCGCATCAATAACTTTTTGAAAACCGATTTGCTCTCAAATTGATTTTTTTCGGATTAGTTCTTCAAAATCAAGACTTGCCCCTTCAGACATAAAAATTGCGTCCTTTTTAAAGCTCTTCTTTACTTTCAATTCCAATACATTATTCCTTTTTTTAACGCCTTATTTTTTATTTAATATTTTAACTCTGTCTTTCATCTGCTCTCCCGTGATGTAACGAAAATTGGCACGTTTTCCAAAGAATTTTACTCTTCGTTTTCGATTCTCTAAAACAATCTTCGTTTTCCGGCAAGACCGGCAAAGTCTTGAAAATTGGCTAAGAAATAATTTCTCACAATTTTGGGATCGAACTGATTGGGTTACCATGCAAACATATGCAGGCTTTAGATTTTTGTCTTCAAAACACGAAAACAATTCTCCATCAATGCCTTGGCAAGTTTGCCAATTTTCAATTTCAAGTAACACATCCAGCAGATCTTTGAAACACGTAATGGAGTTGCTGAATTTTACAGAACTTGACGAGAAAACCAAATGATCGGCAGGAATTATTGTATTGCAAAAAAAATGTTTTGTGTAAGATTTTTCGATAATTCAACTACAAATAAACTATTCCCACTTCTTCTAAATCTTAGGCATTTTAAACCATGTACATTAGCTTCAGATTCGTGCAACATTTCCAAGGACCAATCACAGGCATCTTAGTTTTCCATCTGACAACTTAAAAATTCTCGGGCTAGATTTTTCTGGGAATATATTTCCATTTCAAGTGTAAGGCACTCTGATTCCGAGGTGCGCTCATCAAAACTGGAGTTGTTCCACTTAGCGGTAATGTAGCAGTTGTAGCCCAAACTGTACTATTTTCAGAAGATTCTTCATTTTCAACCATTGGCTCAGATATATTTAACGGTGTTCCAATATTCTTCTCAGATAGCAGGCCTAGGCCATAGATATGGTCACTTGAAGCTGAATTTCGAACAACTTTAAAAATTTGAACCCTGTTAAAATATGCACAGCCTAGGTTAACTATTAGGAAACTTACCTATTCCTTGAGCTTGCGGAGAATTTGAATAAGAACTGCTTTCCAAAGTAATGTTCGCCTATCATAAATGATTATGATTGTAAATTTAGTACTACAATTTTAGACTAAAACAATTCCCTACCTGCACGTTATTATTGTAGGGATCAGGATTATCATCTGTGGGCCCATTCCCACCAATCAAATGCATAGAGCACACATAATGATGTGACTTAACATCATTATGAGTTCTTCTTATATCCTCACGGTTTATTGCCATAAGCAACCGCATACATACAACGGACCGCCGACACCCATTTCGCCTGCCAACGGATCGCCAACACCCATTTCGCCTGCCAACGGATCGCCAACACCCATTTCGCCTGCCACCGCATCGCCAACATCTTTTTCGCCTGCCATCGGATCGCCAGCACCCATTTCGCCTGCCACCTTATCGCCAGCACCATTTCACCTGCCACCTTATCGCCAACATCTTCTTCAGCCGCCACCGCATTGCCAACACCCATTTCGCCTGCCACCGGATAGCCAGCACCAACTTCGCCTGCCATCGGACCACCAACACCTTCTTTCCAGCCATCGGACCGCTAGTACCCATTTTGCCTGCCACCGGATCGCTAACACCCATTTCGCCTGCAACCGGATCGCCAGCACCCATTTCGAATACCACCGGATCGCCAGCCCCCATTTTGCCTGCCACCGCATCGCCAGCACCCATTTCGCCTGCCACCGCATCGCCAACACCCATTTTGCCTGCCACCGCATCGCCAACATCTTCTTCGCCTGCAACCGGATCGCCAGCACCCATTTCGAATACCACCGGATCGCCAGCCCCCATTTTGCCTGCCACCGGATCGCTAACACCCATTTCGCCTGCCACCGCATAGCCAGCATCCATTTCGCCTGCCACCGGATCGCCAGCCCCCATTTTGCCTGCCATCGCATCGCCAGCACCCATTTCGCCTGCCACCGCATCGCCAACACCCATTTCGCCTGCCACCGGACCGCCAGTACCCATTTTGCCTGCCACCGGACCGCCAGTACCCATTTTGCCTGCCACCGGATCGCTAACACCCATTTCGCCTGCCACCGCATCGTCAGCCCCCATTTTGCCTGCCACCGGATCGCCAGTACCCATTTCGCCTGCCACCGGATCGCCAGCACCCATTTCGCCTGCCACCGAATCGCCAGTACCCATTTCGCCTGCCACCGGATCGCCAGCACCCATTTCGCCTGCCACCGAATCGCCAGTACCCATTTCGCCTGCCACCGGATAGCCAGCACCCATTTTGCCTGCCACCGGATAGCCAGCACCCATTTTGCCTGCCACCGGATAGCCAGCACCCATTTTGCCTGCCACCGGATAGCCAGCACCCATTTTGCCTGCCACCGGATAGCCAGCACCCATTTTGCCTGCCACCGGATCGGCAACATCTTCCCCACCTGCCACCGGATCGCCAACAACCGGAATATTGTATTCGCGTCACTAAACCACCTCAAAACTAACTAGTCGAGTAGCAGTTAGAAAAGGAGAAGCCGTCACTAAACCAACTTATAATATTTAGCCGGTTAAGTGACGCTCATCTTCTTTTCTAACTTCTGCTCGATTAGTCAGTTTGGTGTTCGTTGAGTGATGCTATACAATATTCCGACTATAACTTGACAACCCGTACAAAAATTTACGGCTGCATTTTGCTGTTATTTAGATTTTTTAGAATCTGCAATATATTGCAAATAAACTGGAATATTCTGGAAAAATACTGGAATAAATCTGAAAAAGGTTCAACTTCAGACAAAATTAAGATGCATTCCAGAGAGCAATGCAGAACATTTTAGACGTTTTGCAGAAATAATATCTTCCGTTGGAAAACTCAGTACAGCAGTATACAAAATTTAGCTACTCTAGAGTCATAAAATAGCTACCTTACAGCTAGAAAACAGAAGGGAAATAGTAACTACCGTAAGAAATCAGGATGTTTGTAGGCTCATTACAGGTACTGTACCTTCCAGATATATTGTATGCATGTTACAGTCAGAAATTGCTAAGTTTGTAGGATAATGGCAGGCGGGTTTCGGATACTTTTTAGGATAATTGCAGGCGCGTTTCATAAACTTTGTAGGAACATTGCAGGCGCGTTTCAGATACTTTTTTGGATCATTGCAGGCGCGTTTATGATACTTTATTGGATCATTGCAGGCGCGTTTCAGATACTTTGTAGGATAATGGCAGGTGCATTTCCGATTCTTTGTCGGATAATTGCAGGTGTGTTTCAGATACTTTGCAGGATCATTGTAGGTGCGTTTCGTATTCTTTGTAGGATATTTGCAGATGCGTTTCAGATACTTTGTAGGATAATTGCAGGCGCGTTTCAGATACTTTGTAGGATCATTGCAGGCGCGTTTTAGATACTTTGCAGGGTCATTGCAGCTGCGTTTCAGTTACTTTGTAGGATAATTGCAGCCGCGTTTCAAATACTTTGCAGGATCATTGCAGCCGCGCTTCAGATACTTTTTAGGATAATTGCAGGCGCGTTTCAGATACTTTGTAGGATAATTGCAGGCGCGTTTCAGATACTTTGTAGGATAATTGCAGGCGCGTTTCAGATACTTTTTAGGATAATTGCAGGCGCTTGTCATATACTTTGTAGGATAATTACAGGCGCGTTTAAGATACTTTGTAGGATAATTGCAGGTGATTTTTCAGATAATTTTTAGGATAATTGCAGGCGCATTTCAGATACTTTTCAGGATAATTTCAGGAGCGTTTCATATACTTTGTAGGAAAATTGCAGGCGTGTTTCATATACTTTGTAGGAAAATTGCAGGCGTGTTTCAGGTACTTTTTAGGATAATTGCAGGCGCTTTTCATATACTTTGTAGGCAAATTGCAGTCGCGTTTCAGATACTTTTCAGGATCATTATTGGCGCGTTTCAGATGCTTTGTAGGATCATTGCAGGTGCTTTTCAGATAATTTTTATGATCATTGCAGCCGCATTTCAGATACTTTGTAGGAAAATTACAGGCGCGTTTCAGATACTTTGTAGGATAATTGCAGGTAATTTTCAGATATTTTTAGGATAATTGCAGGAGCATTTCATATACTTTGTAGGATAATTGCAGGCGCGTTTCAGATACTTTGCAGGGTCATTGCTGCTGCGTTTCGGATACTTTGTAGGATAATTGCAGCCGCGTTTCAAATACTTTGCAGGATCATTGAAGCCGCGTTTCAGATACTTTCAAGGACCATTACAGGCGCGTTTCAGATACTTTAATTTGTACGATAATTGCAGGTGTCTTTCAGATACTTTTTAGGATAATTGCAGGCGCGTTTCAGATACTTTTTAGGATAATTGCAGGTGCGTTTCAGATACTTTTTAGGATAATTGCAGGCGCTTGTCATATACTTTGAAGGCAAATTGCAGTCGCGTTTCAGATACTTTTCAGGATCATTATTGGCGCGTTTCAAATGCTTTGTAGGATCATTGCAGGTGCTTTTCAGATAATTTTTAGGATCATTGCAGCCGAATTTCAGATACTTTTTTTAGGATAATTACAGGCGCGTTTCAGATACTTTGTAGGATAATTGCAGGTACTTTTCAGATATTTTTAGGATAATTGCAGGAGCATTTCATATACTTTGTAGGATAATTGCAGGCGCTTTTCATATACTTTGTAGGAAAATTGCAGGCGCTTTTCATATACTTTTCAGGATCATTGCAGGCGCGTTTCAGATACTTTTTAGGATCATTGCAGGCGTATTTCGGATACTTTGTAGGATAATTGCAGGTGCGTTTCAGATACTTTGTAGGATCATTGCAGCCGCGTTTCAGATACTTCGCAGAATCATTGCAGGTGCATTTCAGATACTCTGTAAAGATAATTGCAGGCGCGTTTCAGATTCTTTGCAGGATCATTGCAGGCTCTTTTCATATACTTTGTAGGATCATGGCAGCCGCGTTTCAGATACTTCGCAGGATCATTTCAGATACTATGTAGGATAATTGCAGGTGCGTTTCAGATAATTTGCAGGGTCATTGCAGCCGCGTTTCAGATTCTTTGTAGGATCATTACAGCCGCGTTTCAGATTTTTTATAGGATCATTGCAGGTGCGATTTAGATACCTTTTGGAATAATATCAGATGCGTTTCAGATACTTCGCAGGATCATTGCAGGTGCATTTCAGATACTTCGCAGGATCATTGCAGGTGCATTTCAGATACTTTGTAGGATAATTGCAGGTGCATTTCAGATTCTTTGCAGGATCATTGCAGGTGCGTTTCAAATACTTTGTAGGATCATGGCAGCCGCGTTTTAGATACTTCGCAGGATCATTGCAGGAGCATTTCAGATACTCTGTAGGATAATTGCAGGTGCGTTTCAGATAATTTGCAGGGTCATTGCAGCCGCGTTTCAGATTCTTTGTAGGATCATTGCAGGTGCGATTTAGATACCTTTTGGAATAATATCAGATGCGTTTCAGATACTTCGCAGGATCATTGCAGGTGCATTTCAGATACTTCGCAGGATCATTGCAGGTGCATTTCAGATACTTTGTAGGATAATTGCAGGTGCATTTCAGATTCTTTGCAGGATCCTTGCAGGCGCGTTTCAGATGCTTTGCAGGGTCATTGCGGGTTTCCTATCAATTATTGTGAATCAGTCGCCTTATATACCCTAAATTTCCAAAATATTTTAAAGAGGCTTACGCTTGAGTTCAAACGTCAACAATAGCTATGTTTAAAATTATTTTAGGAATAAAATTCCTTAAAACGATTTAACTAGAATTAAGGTAAATTAATGACGATTAAATTAATAAATATCAATTATATTTTTTTTAATATTTAAAAATAGCCTCTAAATTGCGTCTCGACTTGGAGAGGTTTATTTTGGATTCCCAACTTGTACTCATCCCTTACAAAAATATTAAGCTGTAATTTATCTGAATACACGCTTTTCTGACTTGCTTAAGTAATATCTGAGATGGTCCAACTGTTTAGGTACATGTACAAGTTCTTACCACATCTAGCTAAAAAGGTCTTTTCGTCTATCTAACATCCACAACATACACACTCACAGAACATAATCGAAAAAGTCTTTAAAACTTGTAGCTGAAAACCGATAACAACTGAAGGGAAGGGTCCCGACAGGCTTGTTTTACGTCTATTCGCAACCAGGAAAACTGCTGTAGACTTATATGATAGCGCTAAAGTACTTTGGTTCGCAATTTCCTTCACATTTCGAGCGCCATGGTGATAGTAGATCTTGTCTTAATCGGTGAAGTTGGACTGCAAAACCGAGTGTATTCAATTCTCGAGTCATTCTCGAACTAGCTCTCAGTAAGTCTCTAGCATTACGAAGTATAGGCAGTGTCATACTTATAGAAATGTATCTGATAAACTTTTGATAACTGTATGTACAATACTGGCCCTTTTATGGTGGTTTAAATATTTTTAGGATCGAGATGTGACAGTATTAGATCAAAAGATCTTATTGAGATGAATGAGTAAAGCTTTTTTAAGATGCCTTTTTAGGTCTAACCAATTGTTTATTCAAAGTTTAGGAAAATAAAAGCAGTAATATTAATACCTAACAGAAGCAGATAAAAATTTATGGAGCGCTCGAAGTTGACTTCTCGTACAAAAATTTTAAGCTGTAATTCATCTGCATACGCGCTTTTTTATCGCTACCACGCTGTAACCATTAAGGCTACATTTCTGCAGCTCAAAAAACGGGAAAATTTCACGGCAATTTGACTGCCGTTTCTACATTTTCTGTTCGTTAACTGTTAACTGTCTAGCCTGGCAGAAATATGCAGCGCAATTCTGCAAACGCTATGCAAAAGTAGAAATACCAGCTGTTAGTTTAAAACTGTAATTTGACCGTTTTTATAGATATGTTACAGGTCTGCAAAAGTGATAGAAAAGTAGAAATACAGCTGCTAATTTAAAACTGTAATTTGACCACATTTATAGACATGTTACAGGTCTGCAAAAGTGATGGAAAAGTAGAAATGCAACTGCTAATTTAGAACTGTAATTTGACCATTTTTATTGACATGTTACAGGTCTGCAAAAGTGATAGAAAAGTAGAAATCCAGCTGCTAAATTAAAACTGCAATTCTACCACATTTATAGACATGTTACAGATCTTCAAAAGTGATGGAAAAGTAGAAATGCAGCTGCCAATTTAGAACTGTAATTAGACCATTTTTTAGACATGTTACAGGTCTGCAAAAGTGATAGAAAAGTAGAAATCCAGCTGCTAATTTAAAACTACAATTTGACCACATTTATAGGCATGTTACAGGTCTGCAAAAGTGATGGAACAGTAGAAATACAGCTGCCAATTTAAAACTTTAATTTGACCTAAATTGACCATTTTGATAGACATGTTACAGGTCTGCAAAAGTGATGGAAAAGTAGAAATTCAGCTACCAACTTAAAACTGTAATTTAACCACATTTAGAGAGATATTGCAGGTATTCAAAAGTAGGAAATTCTACTTTTGAATACCTGCAATATGTCTATAAATGTGGAATAGTTACAGTTTTAAATAGGCATCTGGATTTCTACTTTTCCATCACTTTTTCAGACTTGTAAAATGTCTATAAATATGGTCAAATTACAGTTTTAAATTGGCAGCTGGATTTCTACTTTTCCATCACTTTTTCAGACTTGTAACATGTCTATAAATATGGTCAAATTACAGTTTTAAATTGGCAGCTGGATTTCTACTTTTCCATCACTTTTTCAGACTTGTAACATGTCTATACATGTAGTCAAATTACAGTTTTAAACTAGCATCTGGTATTTCTACTTTTCTATCACTTTTGCACATCTGTAACATGTCTATAAAAATGGTCAAATTACAGTTTTAAATTGGCAGCTGGATTTCTGCTTTTCCATCACTTTTGTAGACCTGTTACATGTCTATAAATGTGGTCAAATTACAGTTTTAAATTGGCAGCTGGATTTCTGCCTTTCCATTACTTTTGTAGACCTGTTACATGTCTATAAATGTGGTCAAAATGCAGTTTTAAATTGGCAGCTGATTATCTACTTTTCCATAAGTTCTGCAGACCTGTATCATGTCTATAAATGAGGTAAAATTACAGTTTTAAATTGGCATCTGGATTTCTATTTTTCCATCACATTTGCATGCCTGTAACATGTCTATAAATGTGGTCAAGTTGCAGTTTTAAACAAGCAGCTGGTATTTCTACTTTTTCATCACTTTTGCAAACCTGTAACATGTCAATAAATATAGTCAAATTGCAGTTTTAAATTGGCAGCTGGATTTCTACTTTTCCATCACTTTTTCAGACTTGTAACATGTCTATAAATATGGTCAAATTACAGTTTTAAATTGGCAGCTGGATTTCTACTTTTCCATCACTTTTTCAGACTTGTAACATGTCTATACATGTAGTCAAATTACAGTTTTAAACTAGCATCTGGTATTTCTACTTTTCAATCACTTTTGCACATCTGTAACATGTCTATAAATGTGGTCAAATTACAGTTTTAAATTGGCAGCTGGATTTCTGCCTTTCCATTACTTTTGTAGACCTGTTACATGTCTATAAATGTGGTCAAAATGCAGTTTTAAATTGGCAGCTGAATATCTACTTTTCCATAAGTTTTGCAGACCTGTATCATGTCTATAAATGAGGTAACATTACAGTTTTAAATTGGCATCTGGATTTCTATTTTTCCATCACATTTGCAGGCCTGTAACATGTCTATAAATGTGGTCAAGTTGCAGTTTTAAACTAGCAGCTGGTATTTCTACTTTTTCATCACTTTTGCAAACCTGTAACATGTCAATAAATATAGTCAAATTGCAGTTTTAAATTGGCAGCTGGATTTCTACTTTTCCATCACTTTTGCAGATCTGTAACATGTCTATAACTGTGGTCAAATTACAGTTTTAAACTAGCAGCTATTATTTCTACTTTTGCATCGCGTTTGCAGAATCACGCTGCATATTTCTGCCAGTACATACAATTAACAGATAATAAACAGAAAATGTAGAAACGGCCGACAATTTGCAGTTCTGGAATTGTTGTTAAATTTTCGTGTTTTTCGAGCTGCAGAAAATGTAGCCTTAATGTATACCTATTACAGAGTGGTAGCGATAAAAAAGCGCGTATGCAGATGAATTACAGCCTAAAATGTTTGTACGGGTTCTCCCTGGCTGTACTTAAGTTAATTATATTCACTGAAAAAATATATTTTTCTTGGCTTAACCACAGTGCACGATGCCTATTTCCCCTGAGATGTCAGGACCACCGCTAACTCTATAATTGGATTTTTACTATTGGTTCTTATATAACTTCCACGAGTATATGAAACAGTACTTCGTTTGTGCATTATTTTTTCCATGGTTCGGAAAGAAAATATTAATTTCGAGAGTTACATTGTTTAATATCAACAAAGAAATATGAACTTACCAGCACGCAATAGGCATTGGGCTTAACTATCATCCCATCATAAGTTCATAAGATATGTTCTAAAAGTTTGTAGCTGATTACTGAGATCTTGTCATGAAGTGAGGTAGGTTATAGATTCTCGTAAAGCGACGCCTGGTGAGGCGCTGTCAAAGGCTTAGTAATGCAGACTAAATAGGAGAAGATGGAAGTCCTGCAAAAACTAACCACCGAGCGTAGTCTGCTATTCTCGGTTGTCGTTCTTGAACTAGCTCGACCTGTAAGTCTCTAGCATTACGCAGTATAGGTAGTGTCATACCTATGGAACATATCACTTATAAACTTATGATCCCACTATCTGAATAATACAAGTAACGGCTTAATTAAACTATACTGTTTTCCTTTCCCAGTCCATATTTCCTTTTGAACCATAAAACTCAAGTCAATATTGAAAAAAGAATAATTAAACGCGAGTTCATATTAAACCAGGAGTGAACGAAATATACCGTGCTCTGGATGAATACGAACTTTGCAAAAGTACTAGACTATTTTGTAGCCCTCGTTTCACGAGTGTTCTTCATTGAATTTAAATCGCAAGACGTGCTATCAGCTAGCGTATTCTATTCAACCGCTCTCCGTAGACAAGGACTTCCTACTGGCTTTATTGTATCGACTTCGGCCTTTTGAAGAATTTAGTGAAATACAAAATCCATTCGGTCCCAAACATCAACTTCCGTTCTACATCACGATAACTGGATGGGAGTAACTCAGGTAAGAATATTTAGAAAGCATTTTAATAAAATGAAATCCTCGTATGAACTCAATTTTGGTTTGTCTAGGGATTATAGAATTTACCAAAGAATTAAGCATTTTTAGGCTTACATGTCTTGGTTACTTTATTTCTTCATTATAGCGCAAATCGCATTTAAATCGTAAAATTTTAAACACACGATTAAATATCAATAAAAAATGCATTTGTAAGCAAAGACGTGAAAAACTAATAGGTAAGTGGTCATAATTATTTGGTTGAAGTAACAGATATTAGTTAGGATTTTCAGTTTTATTATAAAACATCAATTATTATATTATACAGAGGGGTTGATACATTGCCTTCTCTGCGCACTCTCATAATACAACAAGTTGGGAAAACCAAAATATTACCTCTCCGTGTCGAGAAGATTATATAAACAAAATTATCCAATGAAAACACTTTTGCCCTCATCCTTTATATGTATAGGAGGCAATGAATGAAATATATCACAATTCACGGGCCTTGATAGATATAGGAGGCAATGAAGGGATATATCGCATGCACGGGCCTTGGTAGATATATGTTGTTATTGAGGAACGACAGCAATTACTTTAAAACTATTTAGTTTATTGTGCAGGACAACAGTGAGTATACACGCGATTAGGTACAGTGCTTTTATAGACAATATAAAAAACTGAATCGTTCGTTGTCAATTAAACAATTAAAAAACATCTATCGATAAAACAGAGACTATAGTGACAGAGTAATAAAACCAAAGGTCTTTAACAAGTTCAGAGTTAGTTGCAACAGTCCCCCTTAAAGTCCGAGGTTTTAATTTTGCTTGTGCCATGAGTAGACCGAACGCCTAAGCTGCTGATACACGACGTGTGTTTCTGACTGAATAGTCCTTTGGTCAGAACATCCGCTGGCATCTGATCCGTGGGCATATACTCCAGGGCAATGACTCCTCTTTCGAAAGTTTCGCGGACGAAATGATGTCTGATGTCGATATGCTTGGTTCGGGAGTGGAAAATGGGATTTTTTACGAGCTTCTGTGCACCTTGGTTGTCGTTGTGGATTTTAATTTTCTCCAGATGAAATCCGATTTCTCCCAAAAATTCACGAAGGTATATGGCCTCTTTCGTTGCATCGGCTATGGCCATGTATTCTGCTTGCTTCCGTGCTTGAGAGGGCTACTGTCCTTTGCTTTTTAGCTTCCCATGATATGGCGGCATTGGAAAGTATAAAGGTGAATCCGGTGTACGATCTTCTATCGTTTACGCAGCCTCCCCAGTCAGCGTCAACAAATCCTTCGATTTCCTTGCTATTTTTCTGAAAGACGAGTCCATGTTCAGTCGTTCCTCTTAGATAACGTAGCACTCTCTTTCCCGCTGTCCAATGTTCATCATTGAAACTGGAATTAAATTGGCTAAGGGCGCTCACTGCGTATGCGATATCAGGTCGGGTGGAAGTAGCGAGGTACATCAGCGAACCGACGAGGCTTTGATATGGGATGTTTTCCATTTCTTCTTTGTTAGGGTTTTCCGGTTTCTTTAGCTTGGTATTGGCATCTAGTGGAGTTGCGATGGCCTTGCAATGTTCCATACGAAAACGTTGTAGAACGGCTTCTATATATTTCTTCTGTTTCATTGAAATTGTTCCTCCAGTGATGTCTTGGTGGAATTCGATCCCCAAGCAATGGTATATATTTCCCAGGTCCTTCATTTCAAATTTGTCTTGTAGGTCGGCTTTAGTCTTCGTCATCAATTTTATGTTATTAGATGCGATGATGATGTCGTCGACGTAAACTGCGATAAGCATAATATCTTCATTCTTTCGTGACATGTAGATACAAGGGTCAGCGTTTGTAGGTTTCATTCCAACTTCCCTCAATCGCTGATCAAGTTTTCTGTACCATTGACGTCCTGATTGTTTGAGCCCATATAGAGACTTCTTTATAAGGCACACTTTGTTTCCATCTTCTTTAAGTGTTTCAAGCCATTTTCGTGACGTTGTGGTAATGTCTTCACTGGTGTTGCTGTGGGTGATTTCAGCGAGAGCTTCCTGCAGTCCATCTGGTAATTCCATGAAGATTTCCTCATCTATTTCTCCATTGAGGTAAGCAGTTACTACGTCCATCTGATGTACGTGTAGATCCATTTTTGCTGCCAGTGCCATGACCAATCTTATGGAACTTGACCTTACGACGGGCGCGAAAGGTTGTTGCGCAAAACCCTTTGCAACCAGGCGGACCTTCCTTCGTTCGACTTGTGTTAAAACGACTTTTATTTCGATGGGGGATGTGTCTGTGCGCTCTTCTACTCCATATTTTTTGACAACTTCTGGGGAAACAAAATCTTCAAAATGGTCTTGGCTGTTGAATTCTTCGAGGAACTTAATATCTCTGCTTCTGATGATCTTCCTTTCATCTGGTAGCCAAACTCGATACGCTTTGGACTCTTCGGAATAGCCAACAAAGACACATTCTTTGCTTCGAGAGTCAAACTTTCCTTTGGCAGCGTCCTGATCCATTATTAGGGCCTTGGTACCGAAGATCTTCAAGTAGGTCAAATTTGGTAGTTTTCCAGTCCATATCGTGAACGGTAGCTGTCCGTTTAAACTTCTGGATGGGCATCTATTTCGTATATGGTTTGCCGTTGCAATTGCTTCTCCCCAAAATGTAGGTGGTAATTTTGATTGCAGCAACATGCATCTGCCCATTTCTACCAAAGTCCTATTTTTACGCTCAGAGACTCCATTCTGTTGCGGCGTTTGTGGCACGGTTAGTCTTCTAAGTATCCCATTGTCTTTTAGGAACCGGTCAAATTCTCTGTTGCAATATTCCGTCCCATTGTCCGACTGAAGCATCTTTATCTTCTTCCCGGACTGCAGTTCGACTTTCTTCTTGAAATCTCTGGAGGTCTCAAGGACTTGATTCTTGTGTTTAAGGAAGAAGACTTCGCTCCAACGAGATTTGTCGTCTGTGAATACCACGAAATATCTGGCTCCGCTCATGGTCGCAGTTCGCATGGGTCCGCAAACGTCGGTGTGAATTATTTCGAGTACTTCCGTGGTTCTTTCGGGATCGGGCTTGGGGAACGGCGTTCTGGTTTGCTTTCCTTTGACACAAATCTCGCATGGCCCAAGATCCTCGACTCTATCCAAAGTTAAGCCCTTTGTCAAGTTGTTTCGAACCATGTCCTTGATATTCCTCTCGTTAAGGTGCCCAAGTCGAAAATGTAAATTCTTCAAACTGGATTGCGTTGTTTTCAAATTTTGAGCGATGTTGGCTTCTTCACCACCTTTTCTTATGAAATATAAGTCTCCTACTCGATCAGCGATAGAGATTACTTCACCATTTTCTTTTGTGATGAGGGCGTGGGATTTATTGAAGAGAATGCTGTGGCCTTTGTCTGTGATTTTCGAAACAGACATTAAGTTGATACGAAGGTCTGGTACGTGAAGGGTGCGTTCCAGTTTTAGCGTTCTTGTAGTTTTCCCATCCGTTGCTTGGATTTTTACTTCTCCGATTCCCTCGATCTTGGTTGACATTTTGTTCGCCAGGTTCAGTGGTTTCTTCATTTCTTCTAGGTCATCAAAATTCTTTGCGTTGGGAGTCATGTGTGACGTGGCTCCACTGTCTAAGCACCAGTGGTTTTCAATTTTCCTGGATATGTGAAATGCGAATTCCTCGCGCTGAGTCGTTGCTTCCGTAACTATGTGCACTTTCTCCTCCGCCATTCCAGCTAGTTGCTTCTTGTCACTTGACTTTAATGGACAATTCGCGGCCTTGTGGCCAGGTTTCCGGCAAGAATGGCACTTTTATTTGAAAGCTTCGGTTGATTTTTCACTTCTTAACCCAGTTTCTGCATGTGGTTTGCTTGACTTCCTTCGTGGTTGACGCTTCATGGCAAACATTGCATTTTGGATCAGGTCGTCTTCTTTTACTTTCCTGGCTTCTGCTTCTTCAAGTATTTTGACTTTCAACGCTTCTGGGTCTGGTAACTGATCTCTGGACTCTATGGCACATCGAAAAATCTCAAAACTTTCAGGTAGACTGTACAATAACATAATGGCTAGGAGATCTTCATTGATTTCTAGATCCATCTCATCGAGTTTGTCGACAGCGTCGAAGAACTGATTTACATGTTGTCGAACGTCGTCATCTTCTTTCATTTTGGTTAACGTTAATCTTTTCAGGAGCGTAGCTTTTCGAGCGGGACCCTTTGACTGATAGATTGGTTCTAAGTTTCTGCCAAACATTTTGAGAGGTGACGCAATGTTTTACTTGCTTTAGTTCTGAAGGGCTGATGGCCAGGATCAAGTCTGACTTCGCCTTCCTGTCATTTTTCTCCCATTCCGCAACTGCCGTCGCATTACTTTCTAAAAGTCTCGGCTTTGGCTTACTTCCATCTAAGTAAGCCCAAGCGTCGTTCTTTATAAGAAGGGCTTCCATTTGAAGTTTCCACGTGTCGTAATTTTCTTTTGTTAGAGCCTCGATTCTGACGTGGTGAACTCCAGCCATTTTGTCGATGTTACTATGTTAATTGATAATAACGCGACTTTACTTCCGAACTCGTAACAATTAATTTCGATCACACACTCAAAGGGTTCCGAGTCTTTAAAACGTCGCGCAGTGGAAGCGTGCTGGGCCCATAACCTGTTGTTATTGAGGAACGACAGCAATTACTTTAAAACTATTCAGTTTATTGTGCAGGACGACAGTGAGTATACACGCGATTAGGTACAGTGCTTTTATAGACAATATAAAAAACTGAATCGTTCGTTGTCAATTAAACAATTAAAAAACATCTATCGATAAAACAGAGACTATAGTGACAGAGTAATGAAATCAAAGGTCTTTAACAATTTCAGAGTTAGTTGCAACAATATAGGAGGCAATGAAGGAAATATATCGCATTCACGGGCCTTGGTTGATACAGGAGGCAGTGATAATCTCTCTTTGTACGAGAGGTTTATCTTTAATATTTAAATAAATATAATTATTTTAAATAATTTTAATCTTCAATAATTAACATTAATAATAGTTAAATCGTTTAAAATAAAGTTATACCTATTATCATCTCAAACCTTGCTAATACTGACGTTTAAAGTGAAGGGTACCCCTCTTGCCCGCTTTCTGCAAATTTTGGGGTATATATACGATTCGTTTCCATTATAATAATAAGGAAAAAGCGCAATTGCGAAAACCTTTGGTGGCGATCCCACCTTAGGGAGGCTAGACGTTTCTCGTAATCTTAGCAGATCGCCGCGTATATCCTAAAACCAAACGATGATAATGGAGTAGAAGCCATTGATACAGATTGGGGTCTATGTGGAATAGACGGCAGACCAGTGGATGGTGGTGTTAGAAGCCAGTGTAAGTGCAGACTGGTGTCAATGTGGGATTGACAAATAACAGAAGATGATGGTGTTGGAAGCCAGAAAAGTACCAGACTGGTGTTCATGTGGGATGGACAAAGATCAGAAGATGGTGGTGTGAGAACTCAAGTAGAGGAGCCATTTCCGTGACTGTGAAAGCAGTTCGGAAATGGCGAACACGTTTGCTCCGATACGCAAACTGCGAACGCGGTCACGTGACGTGGGTGTAACAACGGACAGACACACACACACACCCACACAGCCAGACAGACAGACACGGCCGTTACAGAACCTCTCCTGGACTACGCCACACGGAGAGGTAAAAAGGCAAAAGCGCATGCGCCAAAAAGCGAGATGGAAGACAAAATTTTACCCCCATTTACATCGAAATGTTCCAGCGATTAGTGTTTCAAAATTTTTATTATTTCAAATGCAACGTTAACCGATTTTAACGAAACTCGTCTAAATTTAAAGAGGAAATTACTTCCTACCTCCTTAAATTCGATTTAAAAATTTCATTTTAAATTAGACTTGCCATTTGAGTAAGAGAGTAAATGCCAGTTGAATTCGACCATAATCTTTGTTCTCATAAACAGAAGTATTGATTGACTGACGAATTCATGAACCAACACAAATCACTTAAGCGTTGAAACTAGAACGTTAATCCTAATTAATACTCATTAAGAAAAAAATTTCCAATACGGGATAATATTGGAAAATGATTCCTAAAAATGTAAAAACCCTATCTCACGGTATAACATTCGTACATTTCAATCGATTTGCCTAACATTTAGTAAATGGTACAGACTGGCATTATGATTTTAGGGTTGAAAAAATAGCCACCAGAAAAGTAGACAAAACGTACTGAGGTGCAAAGTGAGGTTCTTTATTTCTAGTATTTTGAATTGTAATTCTTATCATCTCTGTAAACACACTCATTTTCGGAAAGCTACAAACAACAAGATTCACAGACATGTACGATTTAAGATTTGGAGTCATTGAAGTACGTAGAATAAAAATTTTCATTATTAATAGAAATAACAATATTTTCCCTCTACAGGAATCCCTGAGTGTCGAGACCGTCACTAAATTCTACGATATGCTGAAAGAGTGCTGCAGGAAAAGGTTCAATTTAAGGTGAACCTGAACCGAATTAAGTTCAAATTGGTTTTCTCAATATTTACTAAAATTGGTTACTATTTTTTGTCTGAAGTAAGTAGTGAACCCACCGAAATATGGAGAGTTAATTAGGTCATTTAAGTGTGCCGCAAGCCTTCTAGCGCGCTAGACTCGCGCGTGTATACTCGCGTGAGTCTAGCGCGGGGGAAAACCGGTTTTTATCCGGGGGGTTTCTCTGAGTTCGTTTATTGGTCGAGAGTGGGGGTCGCCAATTGATTAGGGCGTGAACTTGTCTCTCTTTAGTCGTGACGTAATCGCCAGAGTTAAATTAGAGTTTGTCTGATAAGAGAGTGCTCTCTTTATCTCGGTTATTTGCCTTGAAGAGAGCAGTGACTTCTAATGGATATCTTCTTACACACTTTGCGTTATATAGTGACGTATCAACGATTCAAAGGGCGCGAGGATTTCCAATATATGGTCGCGTATCTTTTAGATCAATGCAGTATGTATACAATATGTTTCGAACACCGAGTATCTGAAAGTGGGAAAATCGCTCGTGTTACTAAGAAATGCACGATATATGAAGATAAACCTCCTGAGCATCAAGATATCGAATACCAGAATCAGGTGGAAGTTTTGAAGCGATTAATATTTGATAATAGTGACATTATTTTGGAGGATTTACATGACGGACTTTTATTTACCCGATTGGGTCATGGTATAAATCAAACAAGAGTTAAAGCCCCGGAAACGGATTCACCGGCGCCATTGTGTTTAGAAGAAAAAGCCGAATTTTACGGAAATGACTTTATCAAATGTTTACGGGAAGAATTGAGGAAATTAGGGACTCTCGATAGTATCTACGAGGAATATTTATCCTTTTTATTTCCCGGTAGTCGTTAATGTAATCTTTTCTATAACCGTCAATTGATTATGTCTTTGTTAATTGTTTAGGGGTTTTTAGGACGTGTCTGTAGTTGTCTTTAGTCGTGACGTAATCGCCAGACTTAAGAGAGTGTTCGCTTTTGTAGCGTATGTTAACTTCTTTATTATCTGTTAACGTCTCGAATTTCACTCGAGACAATTTTCTTTACTCCTACATATTATCCTTTACTCGGTCATTGCGCTAGAAAGATATTACTATCAGAAAATTGACTAAACAAGATGTCGCGAATACGTTTAATGGTATTGACAGCGCTGTGTTGAAGAGAATCCCTATTTATCATATATAATAACGTAAATAAAGGCCTTTGTCGGCGATAGGACAAGTTAGTTATAAATTGTCGATAACAAAATTTAGCCCTATGGTTATAAATGAACAAGTTGGATAAAATAAAGAGATATGGTTGAAGACTTGGAAAAATAAAAGATGAAATTTGATATCACTGTATATGTACAGATATAATGATGAAAAAATAAAGGCGTTCATCGGCAATGGGAAAATTTTATAAATTGTTTATAACTAAGTTTAATCTTGACCCAAGGTTTCACTCGAACTAGTTGGATAAAACTAAAGAGAAGCAGATATGGTTGAAGGTTTAAAAAAATTAATATTATTGAATCCATACCCCCACAGTAGCGATAATAAGTAATATGACTCCGCTTAAGTGTAATCAGAAAGAGCTATTCATACCCTTACATTAAAGATAGATATCTTTGACTTAAAGCTAGAAAAGACAACGCTCATTTAGTATAAAAGATCAGACTTAAAGGACGAGATTCATTCGTACCGAAAAAATACTTTACTAACAATTTGCGATAACACATTTCTATAAAAAGGTGAGTACTTTGTACTTTTCAAATGGACTGGAAAATTTTGTAAAAGGGAAATAGTTATTTTATACAGCGAATCAAAGTAAGAGACCGAAATGGAAGAAGAAAATATAATAGAATCCCCGAGAAAAAAACAAAAAATAGAAGACGTTAAAGTAACATCTTTACAAGATATCGCTATAAATAATTTGATGCATGTTTTTAAATATAAGTTTCATAATGAAAGATATTTTAATTTTAACGATGTAAAAAATTTCATACCGAAAACCTTTTGGGGACACATAGAATCAGTCTTTTTTAAAGCCGCCGAAGTAGATAAACATCGAGCACCTGGAACTTTCGAAGATTTGGATATAAGTATATCAAAATCGTCTATAGAGAGAGAAATAGTGTTCGACGAATTCAGTCCCTTAACGTTCGAAGAATTTGAACTAGTGCATCGCAACCGGATAGAAACGCCACCATTTATCTTTTCAAATGAACAAAATCATTTACATTACCAATATTACGTAAAAATATGCTATTGTGGTTGCCCGCAAAATTATAGACGAATATGTCCCGCTTGCTATTTTCATCATAGTTTAAACGATTGTTTAAACGCTAAATATGAACAGTTAACTGATCACTATCAGGTTAATAGTAAAGACGCGCTACGCTATTATATCTGGAACTATAACAAAAGTTGGTGTTCCAACTGCATTTTACAACCATTATTCTCATTAAAAGATGCTGACGATTGCGAACAAACTACTGATTGGCATAGTCCGTCAAATAATTATCCCTTGGAACACGGTTTTATGGGGGAAGACATTAACCGTAACACTACTCCAAGACCTACAATAGAAGACGCGTTCTAACAGTTAATTACGTACAGGCGCCGCTCCAACTGAATTTTACCATAAATTCTAAATTTCCCTGAATTTTTTGCCTTAGTTTTCCCAGTTACCCAGGTTTGTACGAACCCTGAATTCAACCTCGTTGAGATAGGCAGTTCAACTCTATTATGAAAAATACAGAAATAATATCCTAATAACTTAATTGATCGGTTAAGAAAATAAAAATTAATAATAAAACAGTTCACCACAATGTTTAATAGTGTCATTTATTTTCTGTTTTTCTTTACAATTAATGGACAAGAGATGCTTCATTAAGAGTTTGTTTTTTAAAATGAAGAGCTATTGTTGTTATTTATTTGTCTTTGATATTTCTTTTTTCGTTCCTTTTATTTTTTAATAAAATGAAGGGGCAGGGACTGAAGAAACGATTTCATCTGTTTCTGAGGTTTATTTCAAGTAACGTACTCTAGTCCCTAGATGCACACACGCGCTGCTGTTTTTCAATTAATCGCAATTTTTGACAATTACTTCTTAACTTCTTCAACGTAATTCGCGGGATATATATCCACGATGTCGTCTTGACGACTTTTGCATCAACCTTGCTCGTATGTATATATTAGCATTTTTCTAAAAAAAGGTTTTATTCACTTATTATAAATTATGGCATGCAGATTAAAATTTATTCATCCGTATCAAATGGTTTGCTCCGGACCAACTATGTCGGGAAAATCGACATTTGTATTTAAATTGTTGGAAAATAGTCGATTAATGATTGAGCCACCTCCAGATCGTATAGTTTATTGTTATTCTATGTATCGACCAAAATTTGACGAATTAAAAAGAAAAATTGGAAATATCGATTTTATAAAAGGTTTACAGCCTAATGACGAAGATTTCTTCGATAGGACTAAAAATAATCTGTTGATTTTCGACGACTTATCATCCGAGTGTAATAGTAGCAGTCAAATTTCTGATTGGTTTGTCAAGGGGTCTCATCATCTCAATACCTCCTTGATTTTAATTACGCAGAACCTCTTCGCTAATGGGAACGAGGCAAGGACAATAAGTCTTAATTGTTCTTATATAATTATCTATAAGTCTCCGAGAGATTCGTCCGCTGTTGAATACCTAGGACGGCAAACGTTTCCCAAAAAGAAACATTTTTTAGCTAAAGCCTATGAAATGGCTACGGAGAAACCGCATAGTTATATATTAATTGATTGTAAACAGGACCAAGATGATAAACTACGTTTAAGGAGCAATGTCCTTCCTTCTGATGGTCCTATGATAGTTTTTGTCGAGGATTAAATTAACGCGAACTCACCAAAATAAATTATTTACCATAACGATGGTACCCCGATCACTTCGTCCACACTATCCCTTCTTACACGTTTTAAAACATAGTAAACAAAGAAAAAAAATTCTTAAAAATAGTAGCAATGCGCAGATAAAAGCTATTTGCAATATTTGTCATAATATTACAACTGGAGGCTTGCCAATCACCAAGGCTCAAAAGACAAAACTTAGGAGTCATAAAAGGGTTATAAGAAGATTAGCTCTGAAATCTTTGTCATTAAAAAAGAAACGTCGTTTGATGACTAATCAAACAGGGGGATTCTGGCCTTTACTACTAGGAACATTGGTACCTAGTGTAATTTCGGCGATTAACGCTGTACGATGAAAAAAAATGATACTAGTTCCGGCTTCTACAGTTTTGTCGGCCGTAGACAGAGAATTATCCGATTTAGACAAAGAAATGAGTGAAATTCTTGAAAAACCAGGAACATCCGAAACAAAATTGAGAGAATATTTGACAACGCTGCAAAAGTTTCTAAACGTTAAGAAATTTGTTGAACCACCGACCGTAAAATTAAGTCAACCCCCTATTGTACAACCATTGTCAGTTCCAATGGTCCCGACATCGACACCTAATCTAATACCTACACTGCCTCCAAATATAATGCCATCAACACCTGCAAATGTGATGTCAACGCAGTCACCAGCAGCAACAGCACCAGCTCCGCCATTTACATTTACTGCTCCAATACCTACTGTATTACCAAATCCTGAAAGGCTTAAAAAGAATAGGAAAAACAGTATGGCCCAAGTAATTCACGAATATCAAGAGCTGAAAAAATTGTACTCTCCGCTTGAACTAAGAAGGAAACCTAAAAAAAATTCCAAACCAAAAGAAGAAGAATCAAACATAACTGTAAGACGACAAAACAAAAGACGAAAGACGGAAAATAAATGGATCGATTTATACGAATAAAGTTTATTGATTACAATACATGTCTTTATGATTTAATAAATGATTGCACATAAACAAAAGTACCATTGCTTCGTTATACATTAAATCATGAGGATTATATAAGTCTTGAATAATCATATCTAGGGTATAGCCGTTACACATGTTAAATAAATAGAAAATACAATGTAGTCCACACGTTTCGGACAAAGGATATTGTATAGGTACGTTGTTAAAATACCATTTACTAGCGTAAAGGTTAAGGTCTACAAGATTGTAGTAAAAAGGATCATTTCCGTAAGAATCAAAAAAGGTACCTATTCCATTATCTACGTAGATTGCTAACCAGTGAATGCCTCGGCTTGATTTTGGTTCCGTTTTCAAACAAAAACAATATTTTTTCTGTCTGGGTGGTAATGGTTTTTGATCAAAGGCAAAAACACCGAGAAAAAATGGTTTTGTTACGGATTCACACGTTAAAAATTCGTTTATTTCTACGGTGTTCATTCTCCTGAGGGATTGTAAATCACGGTGCGATCTTTTGAAATTATTATTTCCGATTCAAATTCCGCGTAAACAATAGCCGTTACATTATGAACCAACGGAGACTTAAATTTCATTGATATTCTCAAGTTTCCTTGTTTATTCCGTGATAGATGGTCAGCACTAGCTTGCTCTTCCGGGGTTAAATCAAATCCGTAGAGAACGTTACCTTCTTTATATTCTTCGTAAGAAACACAATTTCCTTTATTTCTTTTGAACAAGTCCAAAGCCGTATAATTTGAAACATACTCTCGGGAATACTCGTTAACGTTATAGTTTGGCGTAAACGGAGGGTTGGGAAATGTTTGGTTCCCTATTGTTAAGGCCAAGTAGTTTAAATTGAAATGAGCAAATTCGAAACCATTTAAACTCAGATCGCCGTTAAAGGCTGCCGTTCTAACTAAACCAATAATTACCCGGGCTGGCATTTTGTTCATAAATACATTTTCGCGTGTAATATCCGTTAAACCACTGCTAATAGAAAAGTATTTTAACACGGTCCGGTTAATAGGGTAAATAACGTTATGTTTTTCATGAACCATAGCGTGAGCTAACATTATTTCCGCATTGACCTTAACCTTTTTAATTAGTAAAGTTACGTCTAATATTTTAAATTTAAATTTTTGATTTGCTATTGTTGAGATAATAGCAAATTCGTTTACTGACTTTATGAATCGAAACCTAACATCTACGTTATTTAAAAGAAACTTGTCCATTCGACACACATCAAGATGTAAATCACCGATCATATCAACGGGGTTTGAGAGGGCTACGCGATTTTTCCTTTTCAACATACCATTGTTATAATTTTTATTCGCGGCTAAAAACATTTTTGCGGCGTCTACTGGATTATCTTTGTAGTACATTTTTGCAGATAGATAGGAATTTTTTGTACTGTCACCGTAATTTAGATGCGTTTCAAAGAATGCCAAATACGGATATGCGTTTGTCGAAGTATTAACTTGAGTATCTCCGAAAAACACATCTACTTGATTAAACAGAGCAGCGTGTAACAAATTCACAGGACCCACATCCGCTTCTAGAGCAGTTAATGCAGAACCATCATCTTTGAGTAATTTTACTCTAACTTGTAACAATGTTTTAGCCAAGTCCGTATAGAGATCATTAGATCCTGGAACAAAGAACTCAATAGGGCCTTGATCCGAAATTGATGCCAAAGGCTTGTAAATTACGTAGTCACTATTTTCAACATTGTAATTCGCCGGTGGTACCGCGAATAAATCCAGTTCTGACATCATACCCTCAACCATGTTTATTGTTTTTTAGTCCAAAAAGTCAGTCTTGGTTCGTTTTTACTTTTGCGCTCTTTTGAGCAGCGAAAGTATTGTTCTGACCCTTGCTGGCAGGCTGGGCGCCTTTTCTATCCCCCATTTCCCCCTTTTTTTCGCGTACTCGTTCGGATATTTGCAACTAAATAAATATTTTGAATTTCAAATTTCCCGCGAATTTTCGACTCGAAATTCACCCGTAGTTCACCTCACACCTCATAGGTGGCGTAACATATTAAATTTCAATTGAAATTATTTTTCTGTCGGCGCCGGGCCTCGAACCTGCAATGTCCTGATCCATACGAGACGCCAGTGAAGTCGCCCGACCGCGCGCTCTACCACGAAGCCACGCTTGGTTGTAATATAGAGCGAGTTAAATTATACTGAAGAGAAGAAAGAGAGAGTTAGGATATGGACCCCCCCCCCCCCCCACCTCCCCGACGCCCGCACTTACTGCGTGGGTTTAGCGGGAGACGAGAGAGAGAACTGTGCAACTGTCTGGCTTTAGATATGGACCCCCACCTCCCCGACGCCCGCCACTGGATGCTGTC
The DNA here is from genome assembly GCF_054372755.1 of Phalangium opilio. Classification (NCBI taxonomy): domain Eukaryota; kingdom Metazoa; phylum Arthropoda; class Arachnida; order Opiliones; family Phalangiidae; genus Phalangium; species Phalangium opilio. The sequence continues at coordinate 4,003,675 of NW_028324198.1, forward strand.
GAATATATATTGTATCGCGCTAGAGGAGGAGAGACAGTTGCTTGCAATTTTTTTTTGCAATTTATAATTATTATATATCTTTTTAATCCTAGGCAAGATTAGATTTCTACTTGGGAACTTAAACATTACAATTAATATTATCATATTAATCAAAAAAGAAATTAAGGTTCTCCCCGACAGAAGGCGCACTAAGCAGAGAGAGTTTTCTAATTTAACCAATGATATCGTTTTTTAAGACTCGTCTGCTTAAAAGTTAGGCAGGTTGATTTACTAATAAAATTAAATGTATTAACAAAATGAAACTCGAGTCAGCGTTTTAAAACTATAACTAGTTTGGGACGGAGGTAACATTGCTCACTATTTGTTTGGCAAGTTTAAAATTAAATGATCACTTAACGGAACTGACATAAAATAATAGGTAGATTTTTGCAGAATTAAATTGCAGATTCTTTGCAAAATTAACTAATCATTTTGGCAGTTTCCGCTCTCGCTGGGTTCATCTACTAATAACAGTTACGTAAGTGATAATTATAAAAATAAAATCAACAATCTCATAAAATCAACAACTCAAAATATAAAATGAAATTTATGATCAAAATGAATCTAATTTCAATCAACGACAAACGGAATCAACGTGTTCATCTCTCCATCCACGGAAATATGAAATTTCTACATGAAACATGAAAGTGCTATCAACCTAACAATTTTTAGAAATGTAATTTTAATCAGTGAAACATACTCATTTAAAGTTAACTAATAATAAGTCGCTAATTTGATTATTATATTTAAAAAAAATTATATTATTTAAGTAATAAATTTAACGATGGTGTTGATAGTACCAATAGAGTATTCAAGGATTGATTACGTTAATATCAACATATCAAACAAAAAGTATTTAATTATAATTTGGAATTTCAATTTAAATTTATACAGTTTTTTAAATGCCCATTGAGATTCAGAGTCTGTCACTGAATGTTGAAGATCTCCAGTCTCTGCCAAGTGATTTAAATTTTCAGACCCTCTCTGTGGGAAAGGGGGAATTAAATTAACGAGACTTACAAACTGACATCATCCTTAAATTAAATAAGGATTATAAATGAAAATTTAAATCAAGGTATTGAAGGTTTAATTAACGTTACTTTGAAAGTATCAAATTAAAAATTTACAACTTAAGCTCATCAATAAAAAGAACATTAAGATAATTATTAATAGGCATAAACAATCATCAATGAAAAGAACATTAAGATAAATATTAATAGGCATAAACAATCATCAATAAAAAGAACATTAAGATAATTATTAAAAGGCATGGGCATGGACAATTTTACTCGGACCCCGAGTCCCCGACTCCCCGTCTCCCCGTCCCGATACACTAAAGACCGAGGCTTAAACCTCGTAGCTCGCGGCCATCTTTATTGTTTACATCATGGGCTCGTCACTACAGGGTAGGAAATAAGACAGGTTTACAAGTCCCAAACCAGTTTATTAATTGCTCGGACCAGTTTATTTATTCCAAAAGTTGGGGTCAGTGGTATCAGGGAGCACTTTATTAATTAGGGTTTTTGGAAAAAATAGACGGTGGGACCAGTTTATAAATTCGGGGTTCCTTTTTAGAATTTTTCTAGCTCAACACATTTTCTACCAATTCTACTCCTAGGTAGTTAGTACTCCTTGGCTACAACTTCCCTACAAAAGTTTTGTATTCTATTGACTATTGATCTTGTCTAGCGTCTATACTCTAGAATGAGTCTCTTGTAGTCGACAGTCTAGACCATAGCCAGTACTAGTTGTCAGTAATCGTATTTCTCAGTAGTGCATGGTCACATTACAAGATTTTGATCTGGCTTACTGATAGCGAGAGAAGATATTGCCGCTGAATTTATGGAAAATGCAATAAGGAATAAGGCTAGTTCAGAAAAGGATTAAGAACTTCAAATATCATTAGACATGTTGATTGATATTTAGTGGCAACTAGTTGAAAAATTGTGATAAGAAATAAAAGTTAACTGTTATGGATTGTTATATGCTACTTTTTCCTACAGTAAAAAATTCAAATTCAATTAGAATTTTCAGCTTCTTTACTTTTGTGTCTTTACGTGCTTTTTATTCTCACCATTTTAGAAATTTAATTTATAGTGGGACCGGTAAAATAATAATTAATGCGAGGGTCACTGGTCCCAAGGACCACCACCACATCCGCAACACCAATTCGCCGCAACCCACTCCGAAACAGACGAGCGCCTGAAAGGCTCAACCTATGAGACAGCAGCTAAACCAAGTTTTCACCATAATAACAATAACCTCATGAAGGACAGTATAAATAATGAGTTTAAACAAACTTTTCACCATAATAACAATAACCTCATAAAGGACAGTATAAAATAGTGACTTTAAACAAACTTTTCACCACAATAACAATAACCTCATAAAGGACAGTATAAAATAGTGACTTAAACAAAGTTAAATCTGAATTACAATCTACCTCATTAAGCTCAACCAAACTGTTACAAATGCATAGCGCAATATTACAAGTTGCCAATGATCTTCGAATTTTATTGTTAAACCCTCACATTATCTTAAGACTCATACAGTCACTGGGTTTTAATCTCACGGGAGAGTATTGCTATATTCGTAATTCCCGCCTATTCCAAACACAACCTAGATGGCGCCCCATCCTCAGATATCGATTGATTGTAACCCCCATTTTCTAATTGTCCTTTACCAGGCAAATTCAAGGGGGGCTGCCATTGCGTCTTAGTAGTTTTTGATACCGCCATCTAGCGTCGAAGTAAAGCGTAAAATTCGGTATTTTTGTCTCTTTAAACGTCGGTGTTTAAAGCCATCTAGCGTTCAAAAGCAGGAAGTTCAAAACCATCGTCTGAAATCCTTTGGCTCGGTGAATCCGATGATTTGAACATATTTTTTAATTCTCGTTGGTAATTAGTAAGTTTTGAAAAATAAAAATGGCAAGCTGGGGTAGAACATGTTCCGTTCTTGGCTGTAAAAGTAGTGATAGGGATTTAAGGGAGTGGAGATCGTGGGTTTGCAAACTTCATTCGGGACCTGACAAATGGTTAACTCTGTGTCATAAAGATTGTTGTTGTCCGCGGCCATTTTTAAAATACGGAATAAAATCAAAGTACAGAATTCGCTCACTAGATGGCGATTACCAAAAACTACTCACATTTTAAAAATGGGAGGTAACCTCGTACATCGCGTATAGGAGAGAACACTCCTCGCTTCTTTATCCGCACTCAAGCGGCATCCTTGCCACCCAATGTAACCAATGACCATAATCATATGGTAGAATAAATCTTGGATATTGATTAGTATATCTAGCCTAATTAATCCACCAAGACTTGAACACTACAGTTAATTACTTATTTAATTAAACCATAAGTTTATAAGATATGTTCCATAAGTATGTCACTACCCATACACGTAATGTTAGAGGCTTAATGAGAGCCAGTTCAAGAACGACGTGAGAATTGACTACACTCGGTTTTTCAGTCCATCCTCCTCTTTGGTCTGTACTAAGCCTTTGACAGCGCCTCACTAGGCGTCGCTTTACGAGAATCTATGACGTTTCTCCTACGTCACTTCACGACAAGCTCTCATTAACGAGTGACACACTTATGGAACATATCTTATAGACTTATGATTAAACTGTAAACCAAATTCTTACTAGATTGGTTTTATTCATAATCGGAATGCTATTTTATAAACAATGGAAAAAAACCTGAAAATTATAAATTTGTCGGGGTCAATGAATATAGTAATACTAATTCTAGTCACTAGAGGGCGCGCAAAAGTGTAATCTGGCCGGGGCCATCTTGTTTCTTTATGATTCGATTTCTAGTCTTCAGCTTTCTACGGCGACCCGAACCAGTTTGCGGTTGTGACAAGTGTTGACTCGCTTTTTGTAATAAATTTGCTCCAGCTTCGCTCAAATTAGATTTCAGAGACTCTTTTAGGTTTCTACCCGCAATGTAATCACCAGCTATTTTGGACCCAGTTCTTAGGGCTTCTCTTCCTAGTGCTTTCCCAACGGGCTTAAAAACTGGTGTTATAAATCTTATTAAGCTTTTAAAAATGCTCCCAAGACCATTTCCTCTCTGAAATACTGGTCCCCGGAAGTGACTAAGACCACTTCCGGTAAGACCACTTCCGGTTTGGTTCAAGTAGTAATTTAGGTATATGTTACTTCGTGTCATGTTTGAGTATGAAATGAAGTTTTATGACTGATTTGTTTAACTTAAACATAATATTCTCTCCATAATCAGTTCTCATGTCTATTTCTATCATTTCAAATGACGGACATCTTAATGGGTAATAGTCAATGTTTTGAAACCGATGGACGGCTAACGTTGTTGATTTATCATTGACTATAGGCACAACCCTTAGTAACGGAGCATAGACATCACCAACTACTTGAGGTAGTATTAAATTTGTATAAATATATAAACTTGCAGTGCCCTTGTCAATATCCGCTATACTCTTGCTAGTTGAATTTCTAAGAGGATAGTCCATTTGATCCTCGTGAAACCCTAACAATCTTCCAAGACCCGACTTTTCTTTCGTGAACAGTAGATAATAATCATTTACACATTTGATATTTACTTTTCCGTCGGGATTCAGGTTTATTTTTATCATAGATCTATGTTCCGTAGGAATTTCATTGGTCATAGCTTCGATGACGTTTTCAATGCTTGTATATTGACCAGGTTGTATTTGTAATATTAACTCTCGAGCATTTTTATGACCTTTTCTCTTCCTGATATAGAAAAAATTATTGGAACTATCTAGGACGAGAGGGTCCTCTTTCTTTCTTTTAACGAGTTCTTCGGGAAACGTAAATCTTTCTTTTATCCATTCCATGGAACTCAATCCTAGGATTTTACCCATCTCCTCAGGTATTTGAACTTCATACCCATTTTTAGCCCTAAGGGCGCAAAAAGCTTTTTCATTATCGTCACTATATGCTACAAACATGTATACCGAAGATCGTATTTCCGGTGGTATGGCATTGTTCATAGTTTTTAATAAATTTTTGTACGCGTCGTAACCATCTCCGCGTAAAGTTCCGCCGGTAAATTGCACCTTTGATTGATCCCAAATATTATCCGTATAATCGTAGGCTCCGGCCCTAAAATAAAGATAGTCTGAAGACACATTATCCCAAGCTTTAGGTAAAAATGCTTCGGCTAAGCCCACATGCCAGTTTCCATTCAAATGCAATGGAGCTGGTAATTGAACTTTAAAATGAGATTGCGTGTTTCCCGGAAACACGTTCATAGAAGCCGTACTCACGAGAGTTACGTAAAATGAATCGTTCGACATGACTCGTTAACTTTAAATGTTTTTTATTTTTCAATTACTATTCTTTATATTTTACAAGATAACTTTTTGAAGTTCACATTCGTAAAAGGCTCCCCTTATTTCTTCATCATCAAAGTCCTTTACAATATAACAAACGGGGTTTCTGTACAGAATTTTTGAAATGATAAATATTTCCTTGGTCCAGTACCCTTTGTAACCCTTTTCGAACAAAGGTTTGCTTTTTGATAGCCTAACAAGATCACCGACCTTTAACATTGGTGGTTTTGCCCTAGATTGTTTACCATACAGACGTTTCCACACTAAATGCTCATTTTGCATATTGACATCAACAGGAGCGAAACCAGTACTTGAATGTACAGTTGTATTGTAGGCTTTCATTATTTTGGGTAAGGCATCAATGTAATTTAGTTTCTTCGTTCTAGTTAATAACTTGAAGATTTTATCCTTTAAAGTTCTATTAAACCTTTCAATTACTCCGCATTTAATCGCACCTACACTAGTATAAAGACTTATCCCCTCTTTTCTTAAATAATCTTTAAACAATTTTGATAAAAATTCGCTACCTTGATCAACATTAATTCGTAACGGCTTTCTTTCTTTAATAACTCTCCGCATAGCTTTCAAAACCTCTTTACTAGTTTTATTTTTCAAAGGAAGACTCCAAGCATATTTTGAGAGGATATCAATAATAGTTAGAATATATTGAAACCCTTTATTATATTTCTTAAGATTTCGTAGATCGATCAAGTCGCACTGAAATACTTCATTGGCTGTTGTAACGTAAGTACGATTTCTTGGAAAGTATATCCTCCTTGCTTTGTGAATGGTATATGTTGGTTGAGACTGAAGCCATGTCTTAATTTTTTTCTTCGAAACATTTTTCACTCCTTGTTTCAATTTCTTTACGCTACCGTAACTGAGAGGACTTTCACTGTTATAATACACTCGGCTTAACTTATTTTCCATAATTACACTTTCTCAATGAAAGATTTTCTATTTAACCCTTGTCAATGTATGCTTAAAGCTATAAGTTCAACCTTTATCCATTCATCCTCATCTCTTATATCAATGACGTCACAGATACAGTTGTATATTTTCCCGCCAATGACGTTACAGATACAGTTGCTTTCTACTATTACGTCTAAGATGATTTTCTTATATATTAATTACGCTTTTACGTGGACCTTTTAATTACCATTAAAACAATACCATAATCAAAATAAACTCCTTGAAAAAAGGTTGAAATTTTGAGTCAAATTAAATATTACAATGGATTGCGCAACTTCCAACCTATCATTAACCCTTGGCAATGTACGTTTAAAGCTATCCATTCTCGTCTCTTACCAATGACGTCACAAATACAGTTGTAGATTTTCCCGCCAATGACGTCACAGAGACAGTTGTAGACAGGACTGCCAGATTCCCGCGCAATGTTTTCCCGCGAGGGGGCGCGCGGGAGTTTCCCAAGGGGGCGTGGCAAAGGGCATTGACACTGTGACCTTGACATTCTACACCTACACTCTACACCTACATTCTACACCTGCGGAGGTACGAAGTGCGGGGTTACTAGGGATGTCTCGTCTATACAATTTTCGCAAACGGTTATGCTAACACACAAAATTGCCTGATGTTCATAGGCGCATAACTTTTCTTGACTTATTTTTGTCTGAATGCATTCTACGTCAAAAAACACGTACATAAGGTTTGGTTGACTAGATCGGGGCTTTTTAGAAACGGTGATGGTGGGTGCCTTGTCTTTAATAACTTGTATATAGCACAAATGATTGCTAGGTTGATATTTTTTACACACCTGACAATAAATCTCACCACACGTATGCTTCTCCGATCTTCGTGAAAAATCGATAATTTTTAAACACTCTTTGCAATGATAGAGTCGCTGGCAGAGTGGTTTTGTATCTTCCGAGTTAGCCTGATGGCTTTGATAACAGTCATTGCCTAGAAATTTTCGTGAACAATCCCCACAGGTTTTCTCTGGACCTTGGCAGATAGTGGGTCTCATACAACGAAAACAAAAGTCGTTACATTTATGCGATTGTCTTCGCCAATAAGGCATGAGACATTTCTCGCAAAAACTATCATGGTTGAAAAGGGGTCTTAATTTGGTAATTACGTTGTAATGGTTATTTTCATTCAATAAAAAAAGTCGTGGTCTAACATCAGTAGGGTCGTTCTCTCCGAGTATTAAAATGGGTATACTGTTTTCGAATCTATAAACAAAAATCGAGTATCGATTCAAATAAACCTTGAATTTTTCAAAGGACTCCGCCGTACCACATTGGCTTACGACTACGCCCGCCTTTTGACACAGGTTTAAAGCTTCAGCTTTCTGTAGTGTAGTCCTTGCACCTATTCGCGATATAGTCTCATATCGAGTTTTTAGAGTCTTGTTTCCTGTTGTATCGTCTATGTAGTTACGATGAGCAATAGCTACGCAAAGGGATCTGGCTAGACAGATGTTATCAGAATTAATTATGCGAGTTATACCTCTTCTATCACGGCAGAACAGATTAAAAGGCTTAATTCCACGTGTTGATGGTCGACCTTCACCCTCAGGTAGTCTTACGATACTAAAAATCATTTTTATAGGCCCCAGAAAAAACTTATCTATCTCGTCATCGTAGAGCATCTCGCTACGTTGGTCAAATAGAATGGTGGGATCCACTTCATCAAATCTTTTAAAGGATAATTCCAATTCTGAGCGACAGTCTATTCCTAGACTTCTTAATGTTATTTGTACGTAATCTGTAGCTCGGTATTTGCGTAACACATTGTCCGTAATGGTACATATACTTCCAATAGGATTGTCGGTGATGTTAAGAACTATTTCTCGTCCGTACCTATTAAAATGATTGAAAAATTTCTCACTTTGTTCCAATATTTCGCACGATGGGAGGTCGTCGATAGGCGAAGGGGGGTAATCTCCTCCTCCCCACTGGTTATAGACTTCCTCGTCGAAAAGAGCCTCAGCTTCTTCAGAGTCTTGCTCACTGGGTTGGTAATCTGAGAAGTTCAAGGACATGTACTCAAAAGGGTACATCAAAGGTTTTTTGATTTTCTTGATCTAAATACGCAGCCATCTCTATATCATATGGGGTGTTATTGAAATCATCTATCAGAGCTGCTTCTTCCTCGAGAATATTACGATGTATTTCCTGTCTACGTCTTTCTAAGCGATCCGTGTACGAAATATTTAAGGGTCTAGGAATTAAATTACTTAGGTGGTTCAGTTCGTCTATTGTGGGGCAGTCTTCCGGTGTTCTAGGGACGGTTTTCATGTACTCAATAACATCCAGAAAAGTTTAATTATATTTAAACCTCCATTCATAATAAAAGTGGGTAAGATCGATGGTATATTAGCAGGGTTGATGTGTAAATAGGAACACAAGAAGAAATAAAATTTGTATAGTACAGGTAGTGGCCAAGGCCTGTTTACAGCTAGTTCATCCAAATTCCAACGAAGCGATTCGGGATCCATCTTGATGTTACGAGGTCTAAAATTCGAATGTGATATTCCGTCGTTCTCTCTCGTTATTTTATACTAAATTTCTCTAGGCTTATTGACAGGGGAGGGGGGGTGGAGGGTTAGCTAAGCTTTTATTGACCAAAGGGGTTAGGTACGTCGACCTTTCGGACGTGTTTAAACGCGTCTAAAATTGTTTGTCAATCAACAATAGGTGACATAAGATTGACGTCTGATTGATTTTAAGAGGTGTCAAATGATAACAAAAGGATTTTAACAAAAGAGATGATGCGTCATTCCATTAGCGGGGGTTTTTACGACCTTACATGAAGATGTATTGTTAAGAAAGTATTTCTTCAATCAATCAAATATTTACAGGTTAGAGACGTCTCTATTAATAGATAAATATGTCAAGTTTACTATTGTACAATTTATTTACTGGTCAGCTGTTATGGAGTCAAGTACACAAAGGTTGTCAAGAATTCGTCGGATCTTGGAGGTTAACCCCCAAAAACTTCTCATTGTGCTATTTATTTTATTGATCTTGGGAATGTTAGAATTACTTAATCTCTGGTTTCAGAACTTTGACATAAAAATACGCTTACAGTCTAACAATGGAACAGTCAAGGACAATAGATATCTCGCGATAGCTACGTAGGAAATTTAGTATAAAAACCCTCGAACTCGACAGAGGAGAGTATCATTATTCGAGAAGACCTTAAAGGTGTAAGATGGAGAATCAAGAAGCTTACAAGAGGAAGATTGGCGTATCTAACGAACGAAAAATCAACGGTCGATTCCACATTTCTAGAGAGTTGTTCCTGACAACGGGGTTCGTGATCCAGAGATTCGTCTATGCCGGAAGCACTCGGTAAAAAGTTTCGCCATTTCAGCAAGTACATGGGAGAAGTTGATGCCTCGTTTACCCGTATTAGGAGACTGGACGGCCGCCCACGAAACCAACAACTTTGAAATCGTTTTGAACGATAACGCAAATGAAAAAACAACTGTCGTTGCCTATCATAATACTTCCCACATTAAAGATTTACTAAATGACGATTCCATTGTTTTGGACAGTCTGTAAAAAGCGGCCTTGAATCGAGTTTCAAGCGTCGTTAAGGAGCATCTTATCAAGATCAGTAATCACCAAATTGTATTTACACGTATGGCCGATATTATCATAGAGTTTTATAACGAAATTTATGATAATTTATACGGTGACCACGATCGTATACCTTGTTTAGATGGACAGCACGAAAAATTTGACGTCGTGGTTGGCTACTTTACCAATTTTATAACGTCGCACCAGGTGGTGATGAAATTTAACAACGTATTACAAGAAGAAAATCTTGAAAACCATTTTTATAATTACAATTTATTTTCTGTAATCTCGGGTCAAATAACTTATTTAAAAAATAGAATGAATTTTCTATCTCATTTTTAATTTTATACTTGCTTATTTTTTTATTAATTTTTGTTTACAATCAAATGAATTGAACTTTTTTGCATTTTCTATAAAATTCTACATTTTTTCTAATCTGTACAATAATAGAGGGGGAAATCCTATAAAAAAATAAATTTTTTTTATAGGATAGGGAGTGCGCGAGCCGGTGTGGGGGATGGCAACAACGCGCCCCCCGTTTCGCGAACCGCGTGCGCGACCACGTGTTAATTATACGCGTTTAAATATGAATATCTATTATAAATTAGTGTCATTCGAGTATTGAATATGATACCATTCACAACTCCCGGAAATTTGATTATTTTCGGTCCTTCGGGATCTGGTTAAACAGTTTTATGTAAACGAATAATAGAAAATAAGGATAAAATGTTCGAACCTAAAGTCGATTTAGTTGTTTGGCATTATAGTATATATCAGCCATGCTACGATGAATTGAAAGAAATGGGTGTAATTATGCGTCAAGGTTTACCCGACGTCACGGTATATGACGGCTCTCAAACGATATTAATTGTATTAGATGATCTCATGTTAGAAAAGAAAAATAATATTTTATCCGAAATATTTACTAAACAATCACACCATAGGAAATTATTCGTAATTACCCTTTACAAAACATATTTGAAAAAAACTTGAGAACAGCTTCCTTAAACGCTCATTACATGATTCTTATGAAAACCGTGAGAGATCTTATGCAATTAGTGGCCCTCTCTAAACAATTGGCACCCAACAACTCTAAATTTATTGTTGAATGTTATCTGGATGCAACTAAAAAACCTCACGGGTATTTACTTTGCGATTTAACCCAGAGATGCCATCCCGATTTAAGGTTTAGAACAAATATTTTACCGGGAGAACAAATAGTCGTCTATACTCCCAAGAAGAAAACTATATAATTAAACAACATTTCCGAGATTTAATCATTCTTTACGATGTCACCACCGAGAAAGGTCAAGAAAACATCGGGGTATAAAAAGAAAAGTTTAGCCGCTAAAAATATCAATTTAATAGCCGCTTTGGGGCAATTAAAAAAACCTCAAAGACTAGCTATTCTTAAAAATTCTAATCGAGAAATTATTGATTCAATTAGCGAGTGTTGTCACAACGCCTTACAAGGAGCCGTCAATCTGAAACCAGACGTATATAATAAACTGTGTAAGCATAAGAAACATATTCGAAAAATTGCCTGTAAAAATGCTTGTGTCCCATTCGACCGAATCCCAATCGACCGAACGCGTTTCCCATTCAACCGAAAACAGCCCAAATGTGCGGTTTTGGGAAAATATAATTCAAAATTTACAAAGCAAACGTTTTCACTTTTTTTAAGGAATTTTTTTTACCCTACAGTTTTCGTTGTGTATATATATTGATGTTTGAAATGCAAAATTTAACTTTAAGAGTGATTGATAACGGAGAGAATTGCTAATAAAGGCGGCTTTCTTTACATTAATAATGGCTACTTGTTTCAATTGAATAAGAAAAAGGATAAAACTAGTTACTATAATTGTAGAAATCCCTCCTGTAAGGTTCGAATAATAGAAGTAACCTAACCTAACCTAACCTAACCTAACCTATCCTAACCTAACCTATCCTAACCTAACCTATCCTAACCTAACCTATCCTAACCTAACCTATCCTAACCTAACCTAACCTAACCTATCCTAACCTAACCTATCCTAACCTAACCTATCCTAACCTAACCTAACCTAAACCTAACCTAAACCTAACCTAACCAAACCTAACCTAGACCTAACCTAACCAAACCAAACCAAACCTGACCAAACCTAAACCTAACCAAACCAAACCAAACCTGACCAAACCAAACCTAAACCTAACCAAACCTGACCTAACCCTAACCTAATCCTAACCTAACCTAACCTAACCTAACCTAACCTAACCTAACCTAACCTAACCAAACCAAACATAACAGTAATGTTTTGGAAAAGCATTTTATTTGAGAAGTCAATGAAGCTAAACATGAACATTTTGGAAAAGGCGTACCATAGTAAAATAATTTTTAAAATATTACTAACCTAACATAACGAACCCAAACCTAACCTAACATAACAGTAAAGTTTTGAAAAAGGCATTTTATTTGAGAAGTCAATGAAGGTATAAAACATCAATATTTTGGAAAAGGCGTAACATTGTTAAATGATTTATAAAATGTTACTAACCTAACTTAACCAAACATAACAGTAATGTTTTGGAATAGGCATATTATTTGAGAAGTCAATGAAGCTAAACATAAATATTTTAGGAAAGGCGTAGAATAGATAAATGATTTATAAAATATTATTAACCTAACCTAACTTTCAATTTCCTTCTCTGGGTTTGAACCCGAGCCTCTGAATTAAAAGCCTGATATTCTACCATGCTGCTGCGGTGATTCGAAATCCTCACAGACATTTAATTAACTAATTCTTTCAAATAAATTCCCATTCAGCAGAAACCCGCCATTGGGCTGGAAATTTAAATATATTCTCCATAAAAAACCAAAAAGCGGTTTCGGTCGAATGGGATTCGGTCCAATGGGATAATACCGTAAAAATACCCATTGGAAGGACAAAAGATCTATTTTATCTAAACAAACCGGAAGTGGTTTTTTTGCGTCCTTTTTCCTGTAATTTCGAGCCTTTTAGGCGGCTAACTCTCAAAATGAACAAAACATTAGTTTACGCTAATAAAATGACTTTAGTGCCTTTAGAACAACAACAGCAACAACACGAACAAAGTCCTAACCCACCACCCCATCAATTAATAACAACAACAAACAATGATATTTCAAAAAACAATGTAGTGTTATCAGAGTTGGATAAAGAGATGAAACTAATTATCTCTAATCCTTCTTTAGACGAAAGAACCAAATGGGTTTTTTACGAAGAAGCCATGAAACGATACCACAACATCTCGAAACCCCGCCCATCGAATAAACACGCCAAATGGGTTAATATGCTTCCCTTGAAATATAGGGGAGCTGCGAGAAAATTTTTTGATCACTTGGCAGATAACGCCCATAGTGTACGTTGGGACGACACGGGGGCTCTTTTTGTGAATAACTTTAAGATCCCAGATTCCGATATAGTGCAACTAGTATATTTTACTATTCATCCTACATTGTTCAATAATAAAGGCGTGCCCCCGTCGCTCATCGACATTCCCCCTACGGGATGGACGGAATTCCAACCCTTTGTCCAAAACTTTATCGTCCCGTCACCAGTTAAAACGTCGCCATCAGTAGCACCTGTGTCTATAAAGACGTCACCCAGCTCTGTACCTCAGAAGAATAAACTTCGACCACCAACTTATTTAAAAGCGAAGAAAAGATTAACATTTGACAATAAAACGAGCCCTTTAATTTTGAAGAAACAACCTTATAATAAGACGTTATGGGAGGTCTATCGCAGCTCCAAATAGAAGAAACCTTAAAGGACAGTTATCTAAATAGTAAACACAAAGCCGCCTTCACTGGATTAAACCCTTTGTACCAAGCAGTCCGACATCTTGACATTTCGAGAAACGAAGTTAAATCTTTCCTAGAAACCACTGACGTTTACACACTGCATAAAACAGCTATAAATAAATTCAAAAGGCGTAAAATCCCCGTCTTTAACATCTCGGATAGAGTCGAAGTAGATCTTGCTGATTTGGGGTCAATCGTCAAATACCATGACGACTACAGATATCTTATGGTAGGCATCGACTGCTTCCCCCGAAAAGCTTTTGTAGTACCAATGAAAAGAAAACACGCGACCGAAGCTACGAAAGCTCTCGAAGTTATCATCGAACAAAGCAAACCTAAAGCCATCTGGTCCGATTTAGGTAAAGAATTTATTAATTCAAGAACGCAAAAACTTCTAAAGAAAAATAAAATCAAATACGGTTCTATGACGTTAGAAAAATTCCACTGTCCCTTTGTGGAACGTTTAATTAAAACTTTGAAACATCGAATATTCAAAATGTTGACTCATTTGAATTCTCATAGATATATAGATCATTTGCCAGACATAGTTAAAGGCTACAATGCCTCTTATCATTCCGTAATAAAAATGGCACCCGATAATGTTTCCCCGTCTAACGTTCTGGAAGTGTATAAAAACATTTACAAACCGGAAATGAGTAATAAGCCTACTAAAAATGACGTCAAATTTCGTGTCGGAGATTACGTAAGAATAAGCAAACTTAAACCGGCATTTTCTAAAGGTTATGAACCTAATTTCTCGACGGAAGTATTTGTCATTTCCTCTATTTTGAACTTCAGAAAACCCGTATTATATCGTTTGAAAGATTTGGACGACAAGCATATAACCGGGTTGTTTTACTCTGATCAGCTCATTCGAACAGTGGAACCCAAACTGTTTAAGATAGACACTATACTCAAGAAACGTAAACGTAAAGGGAAATTAGAATATTTCGTATCGTTTATCGGTCTACCTAAATGGCAGAACTCGTGGGTAACAGCCGAAAATGTCGAGAAAGTCTGAATTCTATTTAACTCTACCTAGCGACGCTAGTATGGATGTCTACCCTAATAACACTATGGGTAGTTACATCACTAAACTACCCGATCCTATTAATTTACAAGGACAATGGGAAATTTCATTAGTAGAAATAATATATACAAGCAGTTTCTACAATGTTATATACAAAACGAGTAAGAGGAAGGTGAGCAAGAGAAAAACACTTGAAGATTTAAACGAAGAAAGTAGCTCTAAAAAATTTAAAAACCCCATGGAATGTGACGTAACCGACCTTGTTGAACGAAAAGATGGGAAACTGACCAGCTACGAAAGCTACCATCTACATAATATACCGTCCGGCCATTACAAATCACTTAACCACATTGTGGAAACTATCAATACTTCCAACGTATGCGAAAAAACCGCTTCTTTATTTCATATTAACGAGACGACGGGGCATGTAACACTAAAAACCGATGCCACTGTAGATACCAAAATTATCTTCAAGACACACGAATCATTAGCTGCGATTTTGGGGTACAGAAACCCTCTCAATATACAAGGGTTGAGCGATAGACCAGCCAGGTTAAACTACCACGTACCATCTCAATTATATTTTCATTGCGATCTGGTCGAAGGACAAATTGTCGGTAACACCCACGCCCCCCTCTTACGTATTATACCCATCGAAGACAAGAAACACGGGGATACCGTGTGTCTTACGTTTGTCTCACCCCATTACGTCCCTCTGTCAAAATATTATATTAGCGAGGTTGGCATCCATATAAAAGACCACATGGGTGAATCGGCTTTATTTCAGTTTGGACTGTTGCACTGTAAAGTTCATTTAAGATGCGCAAGTCCAACGCGTTAGATAACAAAAGATGTGTTTACACGGATTATTATACCCAACAAGGGAAGTCAGGATCAGGTCTGACTTTTTACGTCGGGAAACAAGGACAACAAGGTCATGGCCAAAACGGGGAAGGCATTGGCTCGTTCTTGAAATCTTTCGGAAGGTACGTATCACCTTTCTTAATTAAAGGGGCAAAGTTCCTTCGTAAACAGTTTCTGGGCACATCTTCAAATATCATAAGCGACGTCGCCTCTGGAAAGGATCTGAAAACTTCGGCTAAAAGAAGGTTTACCGAAACTTTGGATGATGTGCAACAACAATACGGTGGAGGGGTTGCCAAACAAAAGAAAAGACTAGCTAAAAAGAAAAAAACACCAAAGAGAAAGAAATCTATAAACACAAACAAAATCAGATAAACGTAAACTTTTATTCAAAACGGTTCGTGATATTTTCTCTCCCTAAAAATGACTGAAGCTTGCAGCACGGGTTTCGATATTTTCGCTCCCCCTGCCCTTCAAACAGCCATCGAAAATTCCAAATGGGTTCCTTATCAACCTTTGACATCTTTGAAAGGCGACCAACCTATTGAATTTGAAGTAACGTCTAGCGGTAGCGAATACGTGGATACAGCCTTAACAATGCTGTACACCAGAACTAAAATTATAAATGAAGATGGAACTGCTTTAACAGCTACTGACGCAGTTGGACCCGTAAATAATTTTCAGCATAGTCAATTTGAGCGTGTCGATTTGGATTTGGGAGATTGATGGTACTCGCTTAGGGTGCGAATGGTCCCGGGTTCAAATCCCGCACGAAACCGAACTTTGCAGAAGTATTTTAGTGACTATTTAAATGCAACTAGTTACAGGGTTGGATTACGAGTTGACCATGTTTTATTTACATGAATGGTCCGTTGGTCTAGGGGTATCATACTCGCTTCGGGTGCGAGTGGTCCCGGTGTCAAATCCCGGACGGACGAAACTTTTTGCAGAAATTATCTAGTGACTATTGAAATGCAACTGATTACAGGGTTGGACTATGAGTTGAACATGTTTCAGTTACATACATGGTCCGTTGGTCTAGGGGTATGATACTCGCTTTGGGTGCGAGTGGTCCCGGGTTCAAATCCCGGACGGACCCAACTTTTCGATGAAGTAATGTAGTGACTATTTTAATGCAACTGATTACAGGGTTGGACTATGAGTTGACCATGTTTCAGTTCCATACATGGTCCGTTGGTCTAGGGGTATGATACTCGCTTAGGGTGCGAGTGGTCCCGGGTTCTAATCCCGGACGAAACCGAACTTTGCAGAAGTATTTTAGTGACTATTTAAATGCAACTAATTACAGGGTTGGATTACGAGTTGACCATGTTTTATTTACATGAATGGTCCGTTGGTCTAGGGGTATCATACTCGCTTCGGGTGCGAGTGGTACCGGGTTCAAATCCCGGACGGACTCAACTTTTTGCAGAAATATTTTAGTGACTATTTAAATACAACTGATTACTGGGTTGGACTAAGAGTTGACCATGTTTCAGTTGTATAGCTGGTCCGCTGGTCTAGGGGTATGAAACTCGCTTTGGGTGCGATTGGTCCCGGGTTTAAATCCCGGACGGACCTAACTTTTCGATGAAGTAATGTAGTGACTATAATAATGCAACTGATTACAGGGTTGGACTATGAGTTGACCATGTTTCAGTTACATACATGGTCCGTTGGTCTAGGGGTATGATACTCGCTTTGGGTGCGAGTGGTCCCGGGTTCAAATCCCGGACGGAGCAAACTTTTTGCAGAAGTAATCTAGTGACTATTTAAAAGCAACTGATTACAGGGTTGGACTATGAGTTGAACAAGTTTCAGTTACATACATGGTCCGTTGGTCTAGGGGTATGAAACTCGCTTTGGGTGCGAGTGGTCCCGGGTTCAAATCCCGGACGGACCCAACTTTTCGATGAAGTAATGTAGTGACTATTATAATGCATGTTAATTATTTTATAACTAAATTGATTTTGTTACTTAATTTCTTACTTATAAAATTTGTTACTAAATTTCTTACTTATTAAAATTGCTACTTAAATTGTTACTAAAATTTTGTTGTATTGTATAGAAATTGTCAAAAAAACCCTAAAAAATATCACTACAAAAAAGAAAAAATATAAATTCTAAAGAATGTTAAAATGGAAAACTTTGTAAAGAAAAGGGTAATGCCCCAGGGTGAGCAGTAGGATAGCATGTTTTCAACTCAATCGATAATCCTACTGTTCGAACCCTGTCGTGGAAAATCCCCACCCTTTTCTAACCCCAAAATCGTCAACTGTACACACCTTGAAATTTTTGTAAATATAAATCACTTCTTAACTTTCTTTTACTAAGGAAGGATCTCCAGTCTCTCTCCGATACTAACGCAAGTTCATGGGCTATTTTTCAGTCGGTAGTCGATGATTTAAATAAAGCTCTCCCAAACCAAACAAAATTTAAATTAAAATAAAATCGGCAACTAACTTAGTAAGGATTTACTATATGGTGCGTGTCAACCCGGGATTAAACCACATCCCCTAAAATAAACGTAAATTAATAATCGGAATAAAATAACTCAATTAAAATGGCTGGAGATGGCGAAGAAGCGGGAGCAAGCGGTTCCTCGGCAAAGAAAAAGGAATTAGAAAACATAAAAGCAACTAGGAAAGCTATAAGAACTTTAACTACTAAACTAATCACGGCTTTGGAAAAGCTGTTAAAAGAAGAATCACCCGATGAGGATGATTTGGAAGATGCACTGGCGTGCGTAGAACAAAAAGAACAAGATCTAATTCAACTGGAAGAAAAAATAATTAAATTAATGGATTCGACCTCGGAAGCGGAAAGTCAAGTGAAAGCTGCTCAACAATACCGCGAGGACTTGATACTTATTAAAAATCGGACTAATCGAAAATTAAAAAAATACGTAACCAAGGAATACAAACCACTTCAAATGCACCGTCAATATCGGGATCTAATACCAACCTCAGCGTTCTTGGAAACAACGGGGGAGGATCTGTTCAATCAAGAACGGCGGAAACAACGAAACTACCTAAACTCATCATGGCGAAATACAACGGCGATCTCACCCAGTGGTCATCGTTTTGGAACCAATTCAAGGCAGCTGTACACAACAAAGAAGAACTTCAAAAGGTAGAAAAATTCAATTATTTGAAATCTTACTTAGAAGGAGAAGCCAATATTCTAGGGAATTAAACGAAGAACGTAGATGGAATGTTAACTTTTTGTTAGAATTTATTAAGAAAGAATTAGAAAATAGAGAATCTGCGAGACTTCTGGGAGCTACGTAAGGAAACCCCAAACCCAAAATGGATGGGTCTCAATTTAAACCAAAAAACGAAAGTAATTCTTTTAGGCCTAGATCTTCAGCGCAGGTTTTGAATACGGGGATAAGGTTTAACAATAACCCAAGAACTTATCAAAATAACTACCCCAAAAATTATCATCAAAATAATTATCCCAAATTTAATTATCAAAGAAACCCCTCTGATAACATTTACTGCATCTTCTGCCAGGATAGTGTCCAAAGATCCCCCAATTGCACAAAATTCAACTTAGAACAAAAACAAAAAATAGTAAGGGATCAAGGAAGATGTTTTACTTGCCTTAGGCAAAATCATTCTGCAGAAATATGTCCATCACATATCAAAATTTGTAAAAAATGTGGAAAAGGACATAGTTTTGCTTTATGTGATAAAAATGAGGTTAACATAATTAAAACCCAATCGTCTCCAACGCCAGAAAGCATTGTTTCTGGGTGCCAAACCATGTCAGTAACTAGTGAGAGAACGGTGTTATTACAAACAGCTCGAGCCATAGCTTTAAATCCTAACACTAACGAAAATAAAAATATTAGAGGTCTCTTGGACCCCGGAGCTCAGGCTAGTTTTGTAACAAATAACATAGTTGAACAACTAAAATTACCTATAATTGGAGAGCAAGTAGTAGAAATTTATCATTTTGGTAGCGAAATCCCAGTCCAAGAAAAACGTAGACAAATAAAACTAGTCTTGCAAAACACACAAAATCCAAACAAAAGGGTGGAAATAACAGCGCTAGAAGTCCCATACATTTGCAAAACTATAACATCATACAACAGCGCGGAAGTAGAACATTTTATTAACTTAAAGGGATGGCAATTGGCAGATCAGATTAATGGGAATCTAGCTTGTAGCTCTAGCATAGAATTCTTGATTGGAGGAGATTTTTACTGGGAAGTTGCCACGGGAAAATCAGAAAGATTTGGACATAAATTAGTGGCTATTGAAACAATGCTAGGATGGGCTATCCAAGGGCCAAGAGAAGGAAGAAACTCAGAATTACTTGAATATTCAATTATATCCATGGGAATAGGAGTAAGAAATTTAAAAACCATAGTAAAGGGCTTTTGGGATTTAGAAAGTCTTGGAATTTTAGACGGAAATTGTAAACAAAATCAAGATCAAAACGCAGAATATTTAGATTTAAAAATAGAAAAAATAGAAGGGAGGTACCACGTGCAATTTCCTTGGAAAACTGAAAAAGGAATCTGTAAAAATATGCCAAGTTGTTTGGCCGTAAAAAGAAGTGAGATCTAAAATACGGCCAAGTTATTATCTCCAGGTGAACCAACATTTTATTCGACTTAAAACTTCTCAAGAATGTTTTTCTGACTTGGCCATTTGCATATCAAGGATTCGTTTAATTCCAGATATGGATCGAAATTAAAATATTAAATCAAATGGGTTAAATATTCTTGGTAAGCCTTTGTGGTTAAACTTGTAATTTCCGTTATTAACCTTCACGGGTGCAAAGAAGAAGGATGCAAGTTTGGAATGCTAATGGCCAAGTCAGAAAAACATTCTTGAGAAGTTTTAAGTCGAATAAAATGTTGGTTCACCTGGAGATAATAACTTGGCCGTATTTTAGATCTCACTTCTTTTTACGGCCAAACAACTTGGCATATTTTTACAGAGATGTTTTTGGTGAGATTTCACTCCTTTTTGTACGTGCATGTTCTTGTAGATTTATAGAAGTAGGATTATGAAGTGAAATAAACATTTTTTTTTTTTAGATTTTTATTTGTTCTTTCCAAGAGTTTTACTTGGCTTTGCCTTTTTCAACTTTTTTGCATTCAACTTTCTTTTTTTTCTCAGGCTGTGATAATTGTTAACCGTATTTCTATTCGAAGAACACAATATTGTGGCAAGTAACACTTTTAATCAACAGAATAGATTTAAGAAAAACTAAATGAATCAAAACACGCTTAGAACCATTTCAGACGAAATGAAAAGGAAATGAGTAAAAAATTTAATTACTAAAACATTATGTAAAAAACATAAATTTTGCAATAATACGAAAGAATCATATTAGTAAAAAATATTAATATTAAAAGACGAAAAAATTAAATTATAATGTCCTATTACGAGGGGATATAAATTATAAAACCCCCATTTCAGGGGCTAACAGGGGAAAATTCCCGCTTTTGGGACTTTTTCCTTTCTTTGTATGCTAAGTCCTACTTGTATGCCAAATTTTATCATTCCCGCAACACCGGAAGTGCCCTAGAGGTTTAGATGATGACTCTAATTTTAAACCCCCATTTCAGGGGCTAAAAGGGGGAAACTCCCGCTTTTGGGACTTTTCCCTTTGCTTGTATGCTTAGTGGTACAAGTATGCCAAATTTCATCATTCTGGCACCACCGGAAATGCCCTAGAGGTTTAGATGATGACTCTAATTTTAAACCCCCATTTCAGGGGCTAAAAGGGGGAAACTCCCGCTTTTGGGACTTTTCCCTTTGCTTGTATGCTTATTGGTACAAGTATGCCAAATTTCATCATTCTAGCACCAACGGAAATGCCCTAGAGGTTTAGATGATGACTCTAATTTTAAACCCCCATTTCAGGGGCTAAAAGGGGGAAACTCCCGCTTTTGGGACTTTTCCCTTTGCTTGTATGCTTAGTGGTACAAGTATGCCAAATTTCATCATTCTAGCACCACCGGAAATGCCCTAGAGGTTTAGATGATGACTCTAATTTTACACCCCCATTTCAGGGGCTAAAAGGGGGAAACTCCCGCTTTTGGGACTTTTCCCTTTGCTTGTATGCTTAGTGGTACAAGTATGCCAAATTTCATCATTCTAGCACCACCGGAAATGCCCTAGAGGTTTAGATGATGACTCTAATTTTAAACCCCCATTTCAGGGGCTAAAAGGGGGAAACTCCCGCTTTTGGGACTTTTCCCTTTGCTTGTATGCTTAGTGGTACAAGTATGCCAAATTTCATCATTCTAGCACCACCGGAAATGCCCTAGAGGTTTAGATGATGACTCTAATTTTACACCCCCATTTCAGGGGCTAAAAGGGGGAAACTCCCGCTTTTGGGACTTTTCCCTTTGCTTGTATGCTTAGTGGTACAAGTATGCCAAATTTCATCATTCTAGAACCACCGGAAATGCCCTAGAGGTTTAGATGATGTGTCAGTCAGTCAGTCAGTCAGTCAGTCAGTCAGTCTCATAATGTGTCATTTTCACATAGGATTATCACAGAAACCAAATGAGTTAGAAAGCTGGAAGTTGGAGAACTTCCTAGGATTAACACTGTGCCCTTGAGGTGCAAATATGAGTGGTGTACTATTCCCCAGTACCGAGTTAAGAGGGGGTCAAAATGAGGCTGAAATGTTTCGGGTAAAGGATTGCTGGTAGTGCACGACAACTTGGCGGGTGCACTGCCGTGCACCCAGATCTTACCCAACAACAAGGAGGTAGCTACAAAAAGGGCTATAGCTTTAAATGAAAGATTCATTAATTATCGCATATTGTTTTCGGACTATTAAAAAGTTATAGACGAGCAATTGAAATTAGGTATAATAGAAAGGGTCCCATTACCAAGTATCGAAAAACCAGGCACTTATTTTTTACCCCATCAAGCCGTAATAAGACCAGAAGTCAAAACAACAAAACTAAGAGTGGTCAACGATGGCTCCTCCCACGCAAAGGGGGTTCCGTCGTTGAACGACTGCCTAGACCCAGGCAAAAACTTAACTCCAGAATTGCTTCTATTATTAATTAGGTTCAGAAAACATTTAGTAGCGTTTATCGCTGACATCGAAAAGGCATTTTTAATGATAGCCTTACACGAGGAAGAAAGGGACTCGGTTAGATTTTTGTGGGTCGTACAGGATAGCACTGGAAAAATCCAAATGAACCAATTTATAGAGTTAAGATTTGCACGATTACCCTTTGGCATAACTTTTTCCCCCACATTTTAACAGCTACAATTAAACATCACATTAAAAACACCCCCGACGCTGATCCTAAGGTAGTAAAAATGTTAGACAATGACCTATACGTCGATGACCTGACTAGTGGGGATGATAGTGTAGAGGAGGCTTTCAAATTATCTACAGGGGCTATGGACCTCATGTCAAAGGCTAGTATGCGCCTTCGTAAATGGCAAACAAATTCTATAGAATTAAGGAAAAAATTGGCAGATAGCGATCACAGAATGCTAGAAAATAATGACAAAAACGAAATAGCCTTATTTGAAGGAGGAACGGAGCCTGAAACTGTAAAGGTTCTGGGATTAAGATGGAACACGGGTACCGATACCTTTTCCTTTGACTTAACAAAAATATTTGAGTTAATTAAAACCGGAAAAATCTGTAAACGAGAAGTTTTAAGTACCGTAGCGCAAATTTTCGACCCTGTCGGCCTACTCTCGGCTTACACAATTAGAGCAAAAATGCTTTTGCAAGAACTATGGAAATTAAAATTAGGTTGGGATGAAGCCTTACCCCCAAACTTGGCTGAAGACTTCAGCAAATGGACTCTCGAATTGCCAAAATTACGTAATATCTCAATCCCAAGACATTATTACGGAGTTAGCCAGGACGATATTGTATCTCAAGAATTACATGGATTTTGCGATGCTAGTCAAGGGGCTTATGCTACGGTTATTTATGTCAGATTTGAATTAAAGTCAGGGAAAGTTGGTACAGCACTAATCACTGCCAAGGCTAGAGTAGCCCCCTAAAAGAATCAACACTAACACTACCTAGGCTAGAATTAATGGGATGCCTCTTAGGCGCTAGGTTAGTTAATTACGTCAAGGAGGAATTTAGCGATAAAAACACAACGATTTTCATGTGGACAGACTCCACAATAGCTTTACATTGGATAAAGGGAAAGTCTGACACATGGAAACCCTTTGTGTCAAACCGTGTAAAAGAAATTCAAGAGTTTTCCAACCCAAACAGTTGGTCACATTGCCCCGGAGTTCAAAACCCGGCGGACCTACCCACTAGGGGAGTGACAGTGGAAAAATTGGCTCAAAGTAAAGTCTGGTGGGAAGGGCCACAATGGTTAAAGGAACCTAAATCAAATTGGCCCCAAGATAAAAATATAGAATTGGAATTTAGCCCCGAGTCCGTAGAACTAGAAAAAAGAAAAATTATTAACTTGACTATTAGATCTCAGGAGAAAGGAAATCTAAACAACTTAATTAACATAAATAATTATGGAACCATTTGCAAGCTATTGCGGGTCACCGCTTACCTCTACAGAGTATTAGAGCGCGCTAAAAACAAAATAAAAAATACAGGACCGATAACGGCCCAAGAAATGGCTAGAGCGGAAATTAACTGGATAAAACATATTCAAAAAAATGAATTTGGAATAGAATGGGCTGCTATCAAGAACGGTAATCCTATCCCCGAATCATCAAAATCAGTGTCTCTCAACCCTATACTCAATGGGGACGGATTAATTTGTGTGGGAGGCAGGATAACGGAATCAAAAGTTCTAACCTATAGGGAACAACACCCTATAATCTTAAACAAAAATAGATTTACATCACTGATTATGGATAGATGTCATAGGTTAGTAATGCATAGTGGGGTCCAAAGTACCGTAACTCAAGCAAGGGAACAATACTGGATAATAGCCGCGCGACAGGTAGCGAAAACAACCATCAAAAACTGCGTAACATGCAAAAAAGATCTAGCTAAGGCTGGGAAAGCCCCAACTGCCCCTCTTCCCTCGGATAGGATTGAACAAACTCAAAGCTTTTCAGTAATAGGCGTGGACTTTGCCGGTCCTCTTTATATAAGAAATAACACAAACAAAAACACTGAGAAAACCTACATTTGCTTATTCACTTGCGCTGTAACTCGTGCTGTGCACCTTGAGCTAGTTCAAACATTAACTACCGAAGATTTCATAATGGCCTTTAAGAGAATGATGGGAAGGAGAGGAATACCAGAAGTAATTTACTCTGACAACGCTCTAACCTTTAAAAAGGGTAGCCAAGACTTAAACTTAATTTGGGAAAAAATAAATGGAAAAGAGCTATTGGAGTTTTTTAGTGCAAAAGGAATAACATGGAAATTCATCGTTGAAAGGGCGGCCTGGCATGGAGGCTATTGGGAAAGAGTAGTTCGGTCAACAAAAACAATACTAAAAAAGGTTTTGGGAAAAGCCATGCTTAAATTTTCGGAAATGGAAACTATTCTGGTAGAGGCAGAAGCCGCTATAAATTCACGACCCTTAACCTACGTTTTTAACAACATTGATGAACCATCCCCACTCACACCGGCGCACTTTTTAACCGGCAAAAGAAGTACTTGTTTACCCCCTCAAAATTTAAAACTGGTCAAGGCTCCGGAAACTCAAAGAGAAATGGTTAAAAAATTAGATATAGGGTACAATTGATAGAGACCTTCTGGAGAAGATGGAGGCACGAATATTTAATGGAATTGCGATCAGCGCACCACAATTGCGCTAAAAATAAACAAAGCGAGGTTAAGATAGGAGATGTAATGTATATTCACCAAGATAAAGTGCTAAAACACATATGGAAACTAGGTGTTGTAACGGAAATTAAATTAGGCAGAGATAATAAAGTCAGATCTTGCGAACTTCGCACAAGTAATGGAAATACAATTAGACGTCCTATTCAATTGTTGTATAACTTAGAGATAAATTTAAAAAAAGGAGAAAATAAAATGTTATTTTGTAATATAAGTCAATATTACGCGGGGAGTGTTAATTATTTTCTGAACTAAATTGATTTTGTTACTTAATTTCTTACTTATAAAATTTGTTACTTAATTTCTTACTTATAAAATTTGTTACTTAATTTCTTACTTATAAAATTTGTTACTAAATTTCTTACTTATTAAAATTGCTACTTAAATTGTTACTAAAATTTTGATGTACAAAATAGAAATTGTCAAAAAAAACCCTAAAAAATATCACAACAAAAAAGAAAAAAATATAAATTCTAAAGAATGTTAAAATGGAAAACTTTGTAAAGAAAAGGGTAATGCCCCAGGGTGAGCAGTAGGATAGCATGTTTTCAACTCAATCGATAGTCCTACTGTTCGAACCCTGTCGTGGAAAATCCCCACCCTTTTCTAACCCCAAAATCGTCAACTGTGCACACCTTGAAATTTTTGTAAAAATAAATCACTTCTTAACTTTCTTTTACTAAGGAAGGATCTCCAGTCTCTCTCCGATACTAACGCAAGTTCATGGGCTATTTTTCAGTCGGTAGTCGATGATTTAAATAAAGCTCTCCCAAACCAAACAAAATTTAAATTAAAATAAAATCGGCAACTAACTTAGTAAGGATTTACTATAGTACAACTGATTACAGGGTTGGAGTAGGAATTGACCATGTTTCAATTACATACATGGTCCGTTGGTCTAGGGTATGATATTCGCTTAGGGTGCGAGTGGTCCCGGGTTTAAATCCCGCACAAACCCAAATTTGCAGAAATAATCTAGTGACTATTTAAATGCAACTGATTACAGGGTTGGACTATGAGTTGACCATGTTTCAGTTACATACATGGTCCGATGGTCTAGGGGTATGATACTAGCTTTAGGTGCGAGTGGTCCCGGGTTCAAATCGCGGACGGATCAAACTTTTCGATGAAGTAATGTAGTGACTATTATAATGCAACTGATTACAGGGTTGGACTATGAGTTGACAATGTTTCAGTTATATACATGGTGCGCTGGTCTAGGGGTATGATACTCGCTTTAGGTGCGAGTGGTCCCGGGTTCAAATCCCGGACGGACCCAACTTTTCGATGAAGCAATGTAGTGACTATTATAATGCAACTGATTACAGGGTTGGACTATGAGTTGACCATGTTTCAGTTACATACATGGTCCGATGGTCTAGGGGTATGATACTCGCTTTCGGTGCGAGTGGTCCCGGGTTCAAATCGCGGACGGATCCAACTTTTGCAGAAATAATCTAGTGACTATTTAAATACAACTGATTACAGGGTTGGACTATGAGTTGACCATGTTTCAGTTATATACATGGTGCGTTGGTGTAGGGGTATGATACTCGCTTTGGGTGCGAGTGGTCCCGTGTTCAAGTCCCGGATAGACCCAACTTTTCGATGAAGTAATGTAGTGGCTATTTTAATGCAACTGATTACAGGGTTGGAGTAGGAGTTGACCATGTTTCAATTACATACATGGTTCGTTGGTCTAGGGTATGATATTCGCTTAGGGTGCGAGTGGTCCCGGGTTTAAATCCCGCACGGACCCAAATTTGCAGAAATAATCTAGTGACTATTTAAATGCAACTGATTTTAGGGTTGGACTACGAGTTGACCATGTTTCAGTTATATACATGGTCCGCTGGTCTAGGGGTATGATACTGGCTTTGGGTGCGAGTGGTCCCGGGTTCAAATCCCGGACGGACACAACTTTTCGATGAAGTAGTGTAGTGACTATTTTAATGCAACTTATTACAGGGTTGGACTATGAGTTCACCATGTTTCAGTTGCATACATGGTCCGCTCGTCTAGGGGTATGATACTCGCTAGTAGTACATAAATGCCGGTCCCAGTGCAGGTACAGTGGAAGGCAGGGAGGAGCGAGGACTGAGGAGCGAGGAGTGAGGAGTGAGGAGTGAGGAGCGAGGAGTGAGGAGCGAGGAGTGAGGAGTGAGGAGTGAGGATTGAGGAGTGAGGAGTGAGGATTGAGGAGTGAGAAACAAGATGGCGGATGAGACTTTGTACGTAAGCCTTTTTATTGACTCACCCCTCTCATCCCCGCGCCTGCAAGGGGTGTTTTTGATTGACAGGTCAATGAAGCGTGTTCGATTCTCGGATGTAGAATTACATACATTGGAGTATGAAGATAGGATGAATTATGATTTAAGAAATAAACAGTATTTTAATATGTTAATTAGATTAAAATTTGAACCATTAATTTCTCCCATATTAATCAAATGGTTAAGTAGGTATGAAACTCCAGATGACGTTGGGGGAAAATAAAGATTCCCCAAAAAACCCGACTGGGGAAAAATGGTACCATAGTACATGCAATAGGGTGAATTATGAATTAAGAAATAAATTGCAAATAAAAATTTAGGAGACGAATAAAAATGAAATTCAAATTGTAACTTTTAATTAATTTACTTTTATTTTGCCTACTTTTTTTCATAATTAATGGTTGATGATGTAAGCTACATCTAAATTTTCAATTACATTATTTGTTATTAAACCACTAATTTGTTTAATTATGTTAGTCTCCAGTTCTACCACCTGCCTCATTCCCTCTCCATCAGTGGAGTTTAACTCCCGAGAATCGCGTCTACGTTAACAGTACGAATACACTGCAGTCTGGATGCTAAAGATAATACAAGTTAATTTAAAGTTATTGGAAATATAAGTCTAATTAAATTGTTAGTGAAAACTATGGGATATGTTAATATACCTGTACCCGTCGCAGTTCGGAACAAAGTACGTTCCAGTAGGAGAATAAACCCCATCCTCGTTTCTTTCAGGGCTGAATAGAAATAACATATAAATAATCTCAATAACAATAACTATATAATTTAGCAATTTAACGTACCGAGGGTGTATTTGCCCCTCTACAATGTCCTCGAGGGACACTAAAAAATGCGGAACTCCTTCCACCCCAATGCTCGGAAACAGAAGTTGACGGATTAAATTAATTATTCTAATATACACAATAATTAGCTCTCTAAAACCTAACACCATAAATATATAACAGCATAAGTGAATCATATTACAGCTCCCTATAAGTACTGGACGTAGGTTATGCTTTTGTAAACAGCGTTTTCTTCCAAGACATCCAAGCCCGCCATCTATAGCTCAGTTTTACAAGTATAGTTTTCCCATTAACCCGGATCTTGAGTTAGGTTAACCTACGGAAGTTCCGGTTGATGATAACGGCTGTCAGACCGCCGTCAGTGTCGTGATTAGTGTGAAGCTTATTATCGCGTTATAATTTTGATTTAGAATGGCTTATGTTAGGATCAATGTAACTAATTGCAATTGTTGCATGCCCACATTAAAGAGACATCTGAACACGAGCTATGTTATATTAAAAGCACTTAACCGTAAGCAACTAAAAAAACGTTTTGTAAAACTGAAAAATATTGACCAGCATCTTTCGCAAACGGAAAACGTTAAAGCATTGAAAAAATTTGTCACACTTAAAAAAGGAAATCAAATTTCTATGTCGACGCACATAACCTTTAATTAGTAATAAATCGGTCCAACTATCCCCGCTAAAAACCTTTAAATCGATCGGTGGAAGCTTAGCTCAGTGCTGTACTTGGGATACATTAAAAATATTCTAGCATGATGAAGGCTATTTTGATAATTTGAATTCATATTAATTTCCTTTTCAACACAAGCGTTTAAAAATACCTATAGACCGCCAATTATTTTTTAAAATCGGAAAAATAAAGTGGACTTCTACTATTATATTCACAACCCAACACTTTGTATGGAACAACTTGTTTCCTTCCGCGCTCTTTTCTCCCAAACCTTTCCTCATTGGCTACTAGCCTACCACTTACTTCCGTTTGCTTCGCCCGCTTATTAAAAATTACTTTCGCGCCAAAATCATTCCTCTGGTTTAGTTCACAAATTCGCCGCTGCGTTTCGCATATACCCTTTTCTCTTCAGTGCTAGGAGGCAATGCTGATGCACGGCGATGTTATATCGTCCTGTACTTCTAGGGAGCTGTAATATGATCCACTTCTGATAACAGCGATATATTTACTTGAACCCGTCACAGTTCATAACGTAAGAATTAATGAACGCATTGGAGTTTCGATAGTCTACTAGCTCCACCCTAATTGGATTTAAATAATGTCTAGTGTTAATGCTAATTTAGATAACAAGGATTATAAAAGTCAACTCACAAGTCATAGGGTGTTAATATGGAGTCTGCTTCAGACTTATGGTCATCATTTTCATCCACAAAGTTAAACACGATATCATCATCATCGTCATCATCACTAATGCCGATGAAATTTGGAGTATTGACATCTTCGGAGTTATATTCCTCCGTGGGCCATTCGGAATACAACGGAAATCTTCCCGCGACCATATTGATAAATTTAGTTTAAATTGCGGAAAAAATCTATTCTATCCCCTTGAGGTAAAAAGAACGTTGTGACCAAATTTTCAAAATTGTCCATGTCCCATGTAGTGTGTGGTATGAAAACCTCTAAACCTTCCACGGATTTTCTCCAAAATCACAATAGAACTTCAAACAATTAGTATGAATTGTAAAAATCCCTAACCCCTTGTGGGGATAACCCAAAAAAAAAAAAAAACCCGAAACGATAAGAAATCAGACATCTTTAAATATGTGAATGCCCACTTGTTTGAATTATATAGCTAACTGAAAGAATACGATACAGAAAAAAAGAGTACGTATTCGACCCCTCGTTTCGAACCACCTTGGCGACGAAGCCGCGTACGTCATCATTCAGCTGGACTTTCCACGTCGATTTAACTTCTCGACCAAGAGGTTAAACATCCTTGATTTATGGCACATATCACGCTTGGAAATCAGGTGGTAGCCCGCCGATGGGCAAGGTATTAAGGGAATCGTACCTATTACTACAGTTTAAGATGGGGGAGCTTGGGTTTTTTAAAGTAGAGCGTAGTTTTGACAGAGGAAGTTGACACGTCGAGGAATCACGTTGAGTTTACACTACCTAGAAAGTAATCCGAATTGGGATGAAGTTGTCAATCACCTCAATACAAATACGATGCTCTTTTCGTATTACACCAAGTTTGAACCAAGTGAGATGGATGACGTCAATGTGAATTCCGTAATACTGTGTTATATTGCGACGTAAAAACTTAAAAACCTGGAAACACACACGTAGAAAGACACTGTTAAGGTTGACAATATTTATAGCCAATGAGAAAATTAGGAAAGGATGACCAGGCATAAACAACGCTGGGAAAGATTTAAAAAAATCGTAAAATACGCGAAGAGTTGAAACTATTTTAAAACAAATAAAAAGAGTTGCTAAAAGGGTAAAACGTTGTCGAAAGTGTTGTTAAAAGATTAAATCTTGGTTGAAAGTGTTGTTAAAGGACTAAATCTTGGTTAAAAGCGTGGTTAAATGACTACATCTTGGTTGAATGTGTTGTCAAAAGAATAAAAAGTCGTTAGAAAGGGTTGATAAATGAGAAAAATATGGATGAATGTGTTGATAAATGACTAAAAGGTAGCCGAAAATGTCGTTAAATGACAAAAACATTAATGAAAATGTCGTTAAATGACTATAGTGTGATAGAAAATGATGTCAAATGATTAAAAAGTGGTAGAAAGTGTCGTTCAATGACTTAAATATTAATTAAAATGTGAATAAACGACTATAATATTAAAGAAAATGATGCTAAATGACTGAAAAGTGCTTCGAAGTGTTGTTAAATGACTTAAAAGGGCTAGAAAGTGTCGTTAAATGACCAAAACGTGGTTGAAAGAGTCGTTAAATTAATAAAAAGTGGATGAAAATTTAGTTAAGTGAACATTGAGTGCCTGAAAATGTTGTTCAAAGACTAAACAGTGGTTAGAAGTGTTGTCAAATGAGTAAAAAGTAGTTATATGGGTTGTTAAATGAATAAAAAGTGGTGGAAAGTGTTATTAGATGAATAAAAGTGGAATGATTGTGTTGTTAAACGTTTAAAAAGTGTTTGAAAATGTTGTTCATAGACTAAAAAGTGGTTGACAGTTTTGCTAAATAAGTAAAAAGTGGTTCAAAGTGTTGTTAAATAAATTAATCGTGGTTGAAATTGTTGTTAAATGAATAAAAAGCGAGTCGATAGGTTGATAAATGAGAAAATGATGGATGAATGTGTTGATGTACGACTAAAAAGTGGTCGAAATTGTAGTTAAAGCACTATAGTATGGTAGAAAATGATGTTAAATGACTAAAAATAGTAGTAGGAAGTGTCGTTCAATGACTTAAATATGAATGAAAATGTGAAAAAATGACTATAATATAAAAGAAAATGATGCTAAGTGACTGAAAAGCGCTTTTAAGTGTTGTTAAATCACTGAAAAGTGCTAGAAAGTGTCGTTAAAGACCAAAAAGTGGTTGAAAGTGTCGTTAAATTAATAAAAAGTGGAAGATCATTTAGTTAAATGAACATTAAGTGCCTGAAAGTGTTGATAAATGAGCAAAACGTAGTTGCATGTGTTATTAAATGAATACAATGTGGTGGAAAGTGTTATTATATGAATAAACGTGGGTTGATTGTGTTGTTAAACGAATAAGAAGTGCTTGAAAATGTTGTTCAAAGACTAAAAAGTGGTTGACAGTTTTGTTAAAAGTAAAAATGGTTCAAAGTATTGTTAATTAAATTAATCGTGGTTGAAATTGTTGTTAAATGAATAAAAAGTCGATAGTTTGATAAATGAGAAAATGATGGATGAGTGTGTTGATAAACGAATATAAAGTGGTCGAAAGTGTAGTTAAAGCACTACAGTATGATAGAAATTGATGTTAAATGACTAAAAATGGGTTTGAAGTGTAGTTAAAAGACTAAAAATGTTGTTGAAAGTGTCGTTAAATGATTAAAATGCGAAAGAAAATGTCGTTAAATAACTAAAATATGAATGAAGATGTGGTTAAATGACTATATTATAAAAGAAAATGATGCTTAATGACTGAAAATCGGTTCGAAGTGTCGTTAAATGACAAAAAGTGGTTGAATGTGGCGGTAAATTAATAAAATGTTTTTAAAAATGTCGTTAAATGAACAATAATTACCTGAAAATGTTGTTTAAAAACTAAAACTTGGTTCACAGGTTTGTTAAATGAGTAAAAAGTAGTTGCGAGTGTCGTTAAATGAATTAAAAGTGGTTGAACGTGTCATTAGAGGAATTAAAGAGGGTCGAATATGTTGTTAAACGAATAAAAAGAAGTTGAAAATGTTGTTCAAAGGCAAAAAAAAGTGGTTGACGATTTTGTTGAATGACTTAAAAGTGGTTGAAAGTGATGTTAAATAACCAAATAGAGATTGAAAGTGTTGCAAAATGGCCAGATAGTGATTGAAAGTGTTGTTAAATAACCAAATAGTGATTGAAAGTGTTACTAGATGATTAAAAAAGGGTTAAAGTGTTGTTAAAGGAAAGAAAACTGAGGGGGTTTGAGAGTGCTGTTAAATAATTAAAGCGCGATTAATTGATAAATGTCCTACCTTTAGCTCTCTGGCGCTGAACATAGCTGTATGTGTAAAATATACGAAAAAACCGTTAAATTAAGAAATTCCGTCATTTTCGTTTCTGTGTAATAAGAAACAAAAACATAAATAACAGAAAATTCTACCATGATTCAAAACAAAGAATATACGGATAAGATAAGGCTTTTTACAATTCTTCAAATTGCCCTCAAGATTTTTAAATAGGTCATGTGAGAACCAATTTACTCTAAATTATATTTTATCTTTGCCCTTAAGCGTTACAATATAACATTTTTACATAAGCCTTGTCTTAACCCTCTGTAAATTATCACCCTTCTATGTACATTAACGTAATTATAAACGTCGAGATCGATTTAACCAGTTCTGATCAGATATTTTGTATAAGGAGTGAAAATTTTTCTTTTTGATGGGCATCGTCCACCTAGACATCACTAATTTAAATAGTGATGAAGTCGTCGGAGATGGAAACGTTAAAGATTTCCACCAATAAAGTATGGTTGAAAACGTTGTTAAATACTAAATTTCATTAAAAAGCGCGGATAGATGACAAATTTTTATTTAAAAAAATTCGGTTGTATAACCAATTTCAATATGAAGTTCTGCTTTTTGAATAATATGTGCTTTAAACTCTTTCTAAATGAATAACAATTGTTGTTAATTGAGTAAAAAGTTGTTAACAAAAGTTTTGATTAATGAGAGAAATGGTTGGAGTGTTGATAAATGACTTTAAAGTGGCTGAAAGTGTCGTTCCATGACTAAAACTTGGTTAAAGTGTAGTTAAGTGAGAAAAATATGGTTGAAACTGTTGTGAAGTGAAAAATATGCTATTGAAAGTGATGAAAAATAACTAAAAAAACTGTTCAAAGTGTTGTAAAACGACTAAAACATATAGGACGAAAGTTATTTCAATGATTTTAGGCATGTATAAAGGGAGGATACAAAAACATCTCAACAGCGAGTAAATTTTGATCACACGAATACAACGAGAAATTGGTCCATTAACGTAACAGATGTGGACTACATAAAAAAACCATTTGAGTTAAATCAAGATTAAACGATATCATAACCAAACATTAGGTGCATCACGACGTTTCTAGGAGATTTTTGACAGTTGATTTTACTCAAAACCTATTGGCGAGAATTTAACATTTGGTAAACATGTTTGCAATATTAACCAAGGCTTTGAATGCAGAATTTATCAAGCCTAGACTATTTTAGCAGTAAAAATCTACTCAAGACAAACTTCCTTATCAGTTTGATAAATAGAAATTTCATTGGTGGTAACGTTGAAATTGCGAAGCATACCAAAAAGCTCATCCCTTTTATCAGTCTCATAATCTGTTCTAAATTACGGTGAAGTTTCAAAATATACGTAGTTTCTC
This sequence comes from Phalangium opilio, assembly GCF_054372755.1. Classification (NCBI taxonomy): domain Eukaryota; kingdom Metazoa; phylum Arthropoda; class Arachnida; order Opiliones; family Phalangiidae; genus Phalangium; species Phalangium opilio. The sequence continues at coordinate 4,038,184 of NW_028324198.1, forward strand.
TAGAGTTTGAAGTACCACAGTCACTCGATTGAAGGGGCAAAGCTCCGAGCCCCTTGACCGGGGCGGGGCCGGGGAAAAACGAAAATACACATGTGTGGCCCCGCTCCCGGTCCTGGGGTTCGGAGCTTTGCCTCTTCAATCGAGTGACTGTGGTACTTCAAACTCTAGAGAAACTACGTATATTTTGAAACTTCACCGTAATTTAGAACAGATTATGAGACTGATAAAAGGGATGAGCTTTTTGGTATGCTTCGCAATTTCAACGTTACCACCAATGAAATTTGTATTTATCAAACTGATAAGGAAGTTTGTCTTGAGTAGATTTTTACTGCTAAAATAGTCTAGGCTTGATAAATTCTGCATTCAAAGCCTTGGTTAATATTGCAAACATGTTTACCAAATGTTAAATTCTCGCCAATAGGTTTTGAGTAAAATCAACTGTCAAAAATCTCCTAGAAACGTCGTGATGCACCTAATGTTTGGTTATGATATCGTTTAATCTTGATTTAACTCAAATGGTTTTTTTATGTAGTCCACATCTGTTACGTTAATGGACCAATTTCTCGTTGTATTCGTGTGATCAAAATTTACTCGCTGTTGAGATGTTTTTGTATCCTCCCTTTATACATGCCTAAAATCATTGAAATAACTTTCGTCCTATATGTTTTAGTCGTTTTACAACACTTTGAACAGTTTTTTTAGTTATTTTTCATCACTTTCAATAGCATATTTTTCACTTCACAACAGTTTCAACCATATTTTTCTCACTTAACTACACTTTAACCAAGTTTTAGTCATGGAACGACACTTTCAGCCACTTTAAAGTCATTTATCAACACTCCAACCATTTCTCTCATTAATCAAAACTTTTGTTAACAACTTTTTACTCAATTAACAACAATTGTTATTCATTTAGAAAGAGTTTAAAGCACATATTATTCAAAAAGCAGAACTTCATATTGAAATTGGTTATACAACCGAATTTTTTTAAATAAAAATTTGTCATCTATCCGCGCTTTTTAATGAAATTTAGTATTTAACAACGTTTTCAACCATACTTTATTGGTGGAAATCTTTAACGTTTCCATCTCCGACGACTTCATCACTATTTAAATTAGTGATGTCTAGGTGGACGATGCCCATCAAAAAGAAAAATTTTCACTCCTTATACAAAATATCTGATCAGAACTGGTTAAATCGATCTCGACGTTTATAATTACGTTAATGTACATAGAAGGGTGATAATTTACAGAGGGTTAAGACAAGGCTTATGTAAAAATGTTATATTGTAACGCTTAAGGGCAAAGATAAAATATAATTTAGAGTAAATTGGTTCTCACATGACCTATTTAAAAATCTTGAGGGCAATTTGAAGAATTGTAAAAAGCCTTATCTTATCCGTATATTCTTTGTTTTGAATCATGGTAGAATTTTCTGTTATTTATGTTTTTGTTTCTTATTACACAGAAACGAAAATGACGGAATTTCTTAATTTAACGGTTTTTTCGTATATTTTACACATACAGCTATGTTCAGCGCCAGAGAGCTAAAGGTAGGACATTTATCAATTAATCGCGCTTTAATTATTTAACAGCACTCTCAAACCCCCTCAGTTTTCTTTCCTTTAACAACACTTTAACCCTTTTTTAATCATCTAGTAACACTTTCAATCACTATTTGGTTATTTAACAACACTTTCAATCACTATCTGGCCATTTTGCAACACTTTCAATCTCTATTTGGTTATTTAACATCACTTTCAACCACTTTTAAGTCATTCAACAAAATCGTCAACCACTTTTTTTTGCCTTTGAACAACATTTTCAACTTCTTTTTATTCGTTTAACAACATATTCGACCCTCTTTAATTCCTCTAATGACACGTTCAACCACTTTTAATTCATTTAACGACACTCGCAACTACTTTTTACTCATTTAACAAACCTGTGAACCAAGTTTTAGTTTTTAAACAACATTTTCAGGTAATTATTGTTCATTTAACGACATTTTTAAAAACATTTTATTAATTTACCGCCACATTCAACCACTTTTTGTCATTTAACGACACTTCGAACCGATTTTCAGTCATTAAGCATCATTTTCTTTTATAATATAGTCATTTAACCACATCTTCATTCATATTTTAGTTATTTAACGACATTTTCTTTCGCATTTTAATCATTTAACGACACTTTCAACAACATTTTTAGTCTTTTAACTACACTTCAAACCCATTTTTAGTCATTTAACATCAATTTCTATCATACTGTAGTGCTTTAACTACACTTTCGACCACTTTATATTCGTTTATCAACACACTCATCCATCATTTTCTCATTTATCAAACTATCGACTTTTTATTCATTTAACAACAATTTCAACCACGATTAATTTAATTAACAATACTTTGAACCATTTTTACTTTTAACAAAACTGTCAACCACTTTTTAGTCTTTGAACAACATTTTCAAGCACTTCTTATTCGTTTAACAACACAATCAACCCACGTTTATTCATATAATAACACTTTCCACCACATTGTATTCATTTAATAACACATGCAACTACGTTTTGCTCATTTATCAACACTTTCAGGCACTTAATGTTCATTTAACTAAATGATCTTCCACTTTTTATTAATTTAACGACACTTTCAACCACTTTTTGGTCTTTAACGACACTTTCTAGCACTTTTCAGTGATTTAACAACACTTAAAAGCGCTTTTCAGTCACTTAGCATCATTTTCTTTTATATTATAGTCATTTTTTCACATTTTCATTCATATTTAAGTCATTGAACGACACTTCCTACTACTATTTTTAGTCATTTAACATCATTTTCTACCATACTATAGTGCTTTAACTACAATTTCGACCACTTTTTAGTCGTACATCAACACATTCATCCATCATTTTCTCATTTATCAACCTATCGACTCGCTTTTTATTCATTTAACAACAATTTCAACCACGATTAATTTATTTAACAACACTTTGAACCACTTTTTACTTATTTAGCAAAACTGTCAACCACTTTTTAGTCTATGAACAACATTTTCAAACACTTTTTAAACGTTTAACAACACAATCATTCCACTTTTATTCATCTAATAACACTTTCCACCACTTTTTATTCATTTAACAACCCATATAACTACTTTTTACTCATTTGACAACACTTCTAACCACTGTTTAGTCTTTGAACAACATTTTCAGGCACTCAATGTTCACTTAACTAAATTTTCATCCACTTTTTATTAATTTAACGACTCTTTCAACCACGTTTTGGTCATTTAACGACACTTTCTAGCCCTTTTAAGTCATTTAACAACACTTCGAAGCACTTTTCAGTCATTTAGCATCATTTTCTTTAATATTATAGTCGTTTATTCACATTTTAATTAATATTTAAGTCATTGAACGACACTTTCTACCACTTTTTAATCATTTGACATCATTTTCTATCACACTATAGTCATTTAACGACATTTTCATTAATGTTTTTGTCAATAACGACATTTTCGGCTACCTTTTAGTCATTTATCAACACATTCATCCATATTTTTCTCATTTATCAACCCTTTCTAACGACTTTTTATTCTTTTGACAACACATTCAACCAAGATGTAGTCATTTAACCACGCTTTTAACCAAGATTTAGTCCTTTAACAACACTTTCAACCAAGATTTAATCTTTTAACAACACTTTCGACAACGTTTTACCCTTTTAGCAACTCTTTTTATTTGTTTTAAAATAGTTTCAACTCTTCGCGTATTTTACGATTTTTTAAAATCTTTCCCAGCGTTGTTTATGCCTGGTCATCCTTTCCTAATTTTCTCATTGGCTATAAATATTGTCAACCTTAACAGTGTCTTTCTACGTGTGTGTTTCCAGGTTTTTAAGTTTTTACGTCGCAATATAACACAGTATTACGGAATTCACATTGACGTCATCCATCTCACTTGGTTCAAACTTGGTGTAATACGAAAAGAGCATCGTATTTGTATTGAGGTGATTGACAACTTCATCCCAATTCGGATTACTTTCTAGGTAGTGTAAACTCAACGTGATTCCTCGACGTGTCAACTTCCTCTGTCAAAACTACGCTCTACTTTAAAAAACCCAAGCTCCCCCATCTTAAACTGTAGTAATAGGTACGATTCCCTTAATACCTTGCCCATCGGCGGGCTACCACCTGATTTCCAAGCGTGATATGTGCCATAAATCAAGGATGTTTAACCTCTTGGTCGAGAAGTTAAATCGACGTGGAAAGTCCAGCTGAATGATGACGTACGCGGCTTCGTCGCCAAGGTGGTTCGAAACGAGGGGTCGAATACGTACTCTTTTTTTCTGTATCGTATTCTTTCAGTTAGCTATATAATTCAAACAAGTGGGCATTCACATATTTAAAGATGTCTGATTTCTTATCGTTTCGGGTTTTTTTTTTGGGTTATCCCCACAAGGGGTTAGGGATTTTTACAATTCATACTAATTGTTTGAAGTTCTATTGTGATTTTGGAGAAAATCCGTGGAAGGTTTAGAGGTTTTCATACCACACACTACATGGGACATAGACAATTTTGAAAATTTGGTCACAACGTTCTTTTTACCTCAAGGGGATAGAATAGATTTTTTCCGCAATTTAAACTAAATTTATCAATATGGTCGCGGGAAGATTTCCGTTGTATTCCGAATGGCCCACGGAGGAATATAACTCCGAAGATGTCAATACTCCAAATTTCATCGGCATTAGTGATGATGACGATGATGATGATATCGTGTTTAACTTTGTGGATGAAAATGATGACCATAAGTCTGAAGCAGACTCCATATTAACACCCTATGACTTGTGAGTTGACTTTTATAATCCTTGTTATCTAAATTAGCATTAACACTAGACATTATTTAAATCCAATTAGGGTGGAGCTAGTAGACTATCGAAACTCCAATGCGTACATTAATTCTTACGTTATGAACTGTGACGGGTTCAAGTAAATATATCGCTGTTATCAGAAGTGGATCATATTACAGCTCCCTAGAAGTACAGGACGATATAACATCGCCGTGCATCAGCATTGCCTCCTAGCACTGAAGAGAAAAGGGTATATGCGAAACGCAGCGGCGAATTTGTGAACTAAACCAGAGGAATGATTTTGGCGCGAAAGTAATTTTTAATAAGCGGGCGAAGCAAACGGAAGTAAGTGGTAGGCTAGTAGCCAATGAGGAAAGGTTTGGGAGAAAAGAGCGCGGAAGGAAACAAGTTGTTCCATACAAAGTGTTGGGTTGTGAATATAATAGTAGAAGTCCACTTTATTTTTCCGATTTTAAAAAATAATTGGCGGTCTATAGGTATTTTTAAACGCTTGTGTTGAAAAGGAAATTAATATGAATTCAAATTATCAAAATAGCCTTCATCATGCTAGAATATTTTTAATGTATCCCAAGTACAGCACTGAGCTAAGCTTCCACCGATCGATTTAAAGGTTTTTAGCGGGGATAGTTGGACCGATTTATTACTAATTAAAGGTTATGTGCGTCGACATAGAAATTTGATTTCCTTTTTTAAGTGTGACAAATTTTTTCAATGCTTTAACGTTTTCCGTTTGCGAAAGATGCTGGTCAATATTTTTCAGTTTTACAAAACGTTTTTTTAGTTGCTTACGGTTAAGTGCTTTTAATATAACATAGCTCGTGTTCAGATGTCTCTTTAATGTGGGCATGCAACAATTGCAATTAGTTACATTGATCCTAACATAAGCCATTCTAAATCAAAATTATAACGCGATAATAAGCTTCACACTAATCACGACACTGACGGCGGTCTGACAGCCGTTATCATCAACCGGAACTTCCGTAGGTTAACCTAACTCAAGATCCGGGTTAATGGGAAAACTATACTTGTAAAACTGAGCTATAGATGGCGGGCTTGGATGTCTTGGAAGAAAACGCTGTTTACAAAAGCATAACCTACGTCCAGTACTTATAGGGAGCTGTAATATGATTCACTTATGCTGTTATATATTTATGGTGTTAGGTTTTAGAGAGCTAATTATTGTGTATATTAGAATAATTAATTTAATCCGTCAACTTCTGTTTCCGAGCATTGGGGTGGAAGGAGTTCCGCATTTTTTAGTGTCCCTCGAGGACATTGTAGAGGGGCAAATACACCCTCGGTACGTTAAATTGCTAAATTATATAGTTAGTGTTATTGAGATTATTTATATGTTATTTCTATTCAGCCCTGAAAGAAACGAGGATGGGGTTTATTCTCCTACTGGAACGTACTTTGTTCCGAACTGCGACGGGTACAGGTATATTAACATATCCCATAGTTTTCACTAACAATTTAATTAGACTTATATTTCCAATAACTTTAAATTAACTTGTATTATCTTTAGCATCCAGACTGCAGTGTATTCGTACTGTTAACGTAGACGCGATTCTCGGGAGTTAAACTCCACTGATGGAGAGGGAATGAGGCAGGTGGTAGAACTGGAGACTAACATAATTAAACAAATTAGTGGTTTAATAACAAATAATGTAATTGAAAATTTAGATGTAGCTTACATCATCAACCATTAGTTATGAAAAAAAGTAGGCAAAATAAAAGTAAATTAATTAAAAGTTACAATTTGAATTTCATTTTTATTCGTCTCCTAAATTTTTATTTGCAATTTATTTCTTAATTCATAATTCACCCTATTGCATGTACTATGGTACCATTTTTCCCCAGTCGGGTTTTTGGGGAATCTTTATTTTCCCCCAACGTCATCTGGAGTTTCATACCTACTTAACCATTTGATTAATATGGGAGAAATTAATGGTTCAAATTTTAATCTAATTAACATATTAAAATACTGTTTATTTCTTAAATCATAATTCATCCTATCTTCATACTCCAATGTATGTAATTCTACATCCGAGAATCGAACACGCTTCATTGACCTGTCAATCAAAAACACCCCTTGCAGGCGCGGGGATGAGAGGGGTGAGTCAATAAAAAGGCTTACGTACAAAGTCTCATCCGCCATCTTGTTTCTCACTCCTCAATCCTCACTCCTCACTCCTCAATCCTCACTCCTCACTCCTCACTCCTCGCTCCTCACTCCTCGCTCCTCACTCCTCACTCCTCACTCCTCGCTCCTCAGTCCTCGCTCCTCCCTGCCTTCCACTGTACCTGCACTGGGACCGGCATTTATGTACTACTCTCGCTTAGGTTGCGAGTGGTCCCGGGTTTAAATCCCGCACGGACCCAAATTTGCAGAAATAATCTAGTGACTATTTAAATGCAACTGATTACAGGGTTGGACTATGAGTTGACCATGTTTCAGTTATACACATGGTCCGTTGGTCTAGGGGTATGATACTCGCTTAGGGTGCGAGTGGTCCCGGGTTCAAATCGCGGACGGATCCAACTTTTGCAGAAATAATCTAGTGACTATTTAAATACAAATGATTACAGGGTTGGACTATGAGTTGACCATGTTTCAGTTACATACATGGTCCGATTGTCTAGGGGTATGATACTAGCTTTGGGTGCGAGTGGTCCCGGGTTCAAATCGCGGACGGACCAAACTTTTCGATGAAGTAATGTAGTGACTATTATAATGCTACTGATTACAGGGTTGGACTATGAGTTGACAATGTTTCAGGTATATACATGGTGCGTTGGTGTAGGGGTATGATACTCGCTTTGGGTGCGAGTGGTCCCGGGTTCAAGTCCCGGATAGACCCAACTTTTCGATGAAGTAATGTAGTGACTATTTTAGTACAACTTATTACAGGGTTGGAGTAGGAGTTGACCATGTTTCAATTACATACATGGTCCGTTGGTCTAGGGTATGATATTCGCTTAGGGTGCGAGTGGTCCCGGGTTTAAATCCCGCACGGACCCAAATTTGCAGAAATAATCTAGTGACTATTTAAATGCAACTGATTACAGGGTTGGACTATGAGTTGACCATGTTTCAGTTATATACATGGTCCGTTGGTCTAGGGGTATGATACTCGTTTAGGGTGTGAGTGGTCCCGGGTTCAAATCGCGGACGGATCCAACTTTTGCAGAAATAATCTAGTGACTATTTAAATACAACTGATTACAGGGTTGGACTATGAGTTGACCATGTTTCAGTTACATACATGGTCCGATTGTCTAGGGGTATGATACTAGCTTTGGGTGCGAGTGGTCCCGGGTTCAAATCGCGGACGGACCAAACTTTTCGATGAAGTAATGTAGTGACTATTATAATGCAACTGATTACAGGGTTGGACTATGAGTTGACAATGTTTCAGTTATATACATGGTGCGTTGGTGTAGGGGTATGATACTCGCTTTGGGTGCGAGTGGTCCCGGGTTCAAGTCCCGGATAGACCCAACTTTTCGATGAAGTAATGTAGTGACTATTTTAATACAACTGATTACAGGGTTGGAGTAGGAGTTGACCATGTTTCAATTACATACATGGTCCGTTGGTCTAGGGTATGATATTCGCTTAGGGTGCGAGTGGTCCCGGGTTTAAATCCCGCACGGACCCAAATTTGCAGAAATAATCTAGTGACTATTTAAATGCAACTGATTACAGGGTTGGACTATGAGTTGACCATGTTTCAGTTACATACATGGTCCGATGGTCTAGGGGTATGATACTAGCTTTGGGTGCGAGTGGTCCCGGGTTCAAATCGCGGACGGATCAAACTTTTCGATGAAGTAATGTAGTGACTATTATAATGCAACTGATTACAGGGTTGGACTATGAGTTGACAATGTTTCAGTTATATACATGGTGCGTTGGTCTAGGGGTATGATACTCGCTTTGGGTGCGAGTGGTCCCGGGTTCAAATCCCGGACGGACCCAACTTTTCGATGAAGCAATGTAGTGACTATTATAATGCAACTGATTACAGGGTTGGACTATGAGTTGACCATGTTTCAGTTACATACATGGTCCGATGGTCTAGGGCTATGATACTCACTTTGGGTGCGAGTGGTCCCGGGTTCAAATCGCGGACGGATCCAACTTTTGCAGAAATAATCTAGTGACTATTTAAATACAACTGATTACAGGGTTGGACTATGAGTTGACCATGTTTCAGTTATATACATGGTGCGTTGGTGTAGGGGTATGATACTAGCTTTGGATGCGAGTGGTCCCGTGTTCAAGTCCTGGATAGACCCAACTTTTCGATGAAGTAATGTAGTGACTATTTTAATGCAACTGATTACAGGGTTGGAGTAGGAGTTGACCATGTTTCAATTACATACATGGTCCATTGGTCTAGGGTATGATATTCGCTTAGGGTGCGAGTGGTCCCGGGTTTAAATCCCGCACGGACCCAAATTTGCAGAAATAATCTAGTGACTATTTAAATGCAACTGATTTTAGGGTTGGACTATGAGTTGACCATGTTTCAGTTATATACATGGTCCGCTGGTCTAGGGGTATGATACTGGCTTTGGGTGCGAGTGGTCCCGGGTTCAAATCCCGGACGGACACAACTTTTCGATGAAGTAGTGTAGTGACTATTTTAATGCAACTTATTACAGGGTTGGACTATGAGTTGACCATGTTTCAGTTGCATACATGGTCCGCTCGTCTAGGGGTATGATACTCGCTTAGGTTGCGACTGGTCCCGGGTTTAAATCCCGCACGGACCCAAATTTGCAGAAATAATCTAGTGACTATTTAAATGCAACTGATTACAGGGTTGGACTATGAGTTGACCATGTTTCAGTTATATACATGGTCCGTTGGTCTAGGGGTATGATACTCGCTTAGGGTGCGAGTGGTCCCGGGTTCAAATCGCGGACGGATCCAACTTTTGCAGAAATAATCTAGTGACTATTTAAATACAACTGATTACAGGGTTGGACTATGAGTTGACCATGTTTCAGTTACATACATGGTCCGCTCGTCTAGGGGTATGATACTCGCTTAGGTTGCGAGTGGTCCCGGGTTTAAATCCCGCACGGACCCAAATTTGCAGAAATAATCTAGTGACTATTTAAATGCAACTGATTTTAGGGTCGGACTATGAGTTGACCATGTTTCAGTTATATACATGGTCCGCTGGTCTAGGGGTATGATACTGGCTTTGGGTGCGAGTGGTCCCGGGTTCAAATCCCGGACGGACACAACTTTTCGATGAAGTAGTGTAGTCACTATTTTAATGCAACTTATTACAGGGTTGGACTATGAGTTGACCATGTTTCAGTTCCATACATGGTCCGCTCGTCTAGGGGTATGATACTCGCTTAGGTTGCGAGTGGTCCCGGGTTTAAATCCCGCACGGACCCAAATTTGCAGAAATAATCTAGTGACTATTTAAATGCAACTGATTTTAGGGTTGGACTATGAGTTGACCATGTTTCAGTTATATACATGGTCCGTTGGTCTAGGGGTATGATACTGGCTTTGGGTGCGAGTGGTCCCGGGTTCAAATCCCGGACGGACACAACTTTTCGATGAAGTAGTGTAGTCACTATTTTAATGCAACTTATTACAGGGTTGGACTATGAGTTGACCATGTTTCAGTTGCATACATGGTCCGCTCGTCTAGGGGTATGATACTCGCTTAGGTTGCGAGTGGTCCCGGGTTTAAATCCCGCACGGACCCAAATTTGCAGAAATAATCTAGTGACTATTTAAATGCAACTGATTACAGGGTTGGACTATGAGTTGACCATGTTTCAGTTATATACATGGTCCGTTGGTCTAGGGGTATGATACTCGCTTTGGGTGCGAGTGGTCCCGGGTTCAAATCCCGGACGGACACAACTTTTCGATGAAGTAGTGTAGTGACTATTTTAATGCAACTTATTACAGGGTTGGACTATGAGTTGACCATGTTTCAGTTACGTACATGATCCGTTGGTCTAGGGGCATGATTCTCGCTTAGGGTGCGAGTGGTCCCGGTTTCAATTCCCGGACGGACCAAACTTTTTGCAGAATACCATAAAAATGGTTTTCGAAGAGTGTATAGTATAGAAATATTGCAACTAGCAGGTGTACAGAATATGACATCAGTTATCTTAACCTTATAAGTAAATTATAATAACGCGTCGTTCAGTTTTATCTCTAGTGCTTTAGACCTATTACGAAGGGAATTAAATTTTTGACTGTGTAGTACCTTCAAAGTTGGTGTAATATTGGAAATAATTGGTTGAAAAAGCAAGTATATTCGTAGTATTGTGTAATTTCGAAGTATCCCGTAATATTTAGAATTATTCCGTAAGATTTAGAATTATCCCCTAATATTTGGAAATATGGCGTAATATTTAGAATTATCCCCTAATATTTGGAAATATGGCGTAATATTTTAAAGTATATTCGTAGTATGAGGAATTATCGTGTAATATCTGGAAGTATATTCGTAGTACCGTGTATTATTTGTAGTACCAAGAATTTCGTAATATATTCGTAGTACTGAGAAATATTTAGTAAGGTGTACGTTGAAAACGCTAATGGTTATCCCCTCGGTATTAACTGTTTTGAAACAAATCTACAAAACTACAATTCGGGCCCTAGTTATATGGTTAAAATTTCAAAGAGATCCATTTAATAGTTTATTTTATAAACAAATGAAGTTGCTAAGGGTGGTTTTCAATTCAATAAAAATTATCATAGATTTTGACGAAAACCTCGCAATGTTTCCATAGAAATAACTTGGGAAAATATTTTACAAATAACCATTTTGTGGAAGCCGTAATGCAATAACTATTCGATTGTTTGACTAGAAAACGGTTTTAAACGAAAGCCTGGTATTTTGGTTTTCAGCTTTCCAATTTTCGTTAATTAAATTTAAGTTTAAGTATGTTTAACTTCATATTTTCAAAACCAATCCAATCTGCGAAATTTTAGCAAGAATAAGAGTCAGTTTATGATGTTAGCACGGTTAAGGCTATTAGGTCCAATTTTCGTAGTGGCTAAAAAACAAGGGGACCTAAGCTTGTGATAGCTAACAAGTTAAGTTGGAAAAGGACCCCACACATATATATTAAGTTACCAACTGCCTTAGAGACAGTAGCAATAAAGGTGAGTTTACGACTGGTAATTAAGCTAGATTAGCGTCGACTGGTAATTAGTCTAGATTACCGACTACTAGTAATTAAGCCAGTTTAGCGACGACTGGTAATTAAGCTAGATTAGCGTCGACTGGTAATTAGTCTAGATTACCGACTACTGGTAATTAAGCTAGATTAGCGTCGACTGATAATTAAGCTAGATTACCGAAGACTGGTAATTAAGCTAGATTACCGACGACTAATAATTAAGCTAGCTTAGCGTCGACTGGTAATTAATCTAGATTACCGACTACTGGTAATTAAGCTAGACTAGCGTCGACTGATAATTAAGCTAGATTACCGAAGACTGGTAATTAAGCTAGATTACCGACGACTAGTAATTAAGCTAGCTTACCGACGACTGGTAATTAAGCTAGCTTACCGACGACTGGTAATTAAGCTAGCTTACCGACGACTGGTAATTAAGCTAGCTTACCGACGACTGGTATTTAAGCTAGATTACCGACGACTGGTAATTGAACTTGATAAGTATATGACATGTGTTGGTGCTCAGGTGTACGGAATCTTTTTGTGGTATAACTATGTACTGCTTCCTCTTTATTTGCATGTGAAAATGACGGGACGCAATTTGAGTTAGACCGGACTTTCATTGTCAAGTAAAGCAGTCAAGAATGACAGTTTATAATAGATGGTTGGTTAGTTCAAAAGCGTATGCACAATGCCCTAATACTTTTACTCTTCTAAGGTTTCTGAACAATGACTGAAGACTGGTAATTAAGCTAGATTACCGACGACTAGTAATTAAGCTAGCTTAGCGTCGACTGGTAATTAATCTAGATTACCGACTACTGGTAATTAAGCTAGACTAGCGTCGACTGATAATTAAGCTAGATTACCGAAGACTGGTAATTAAGCTAGATTACCGACGACTAGTAATTAAGCTAGCTTACCGACGACTGGTAATTAAGCTAGCTTACCGACGACTGGTAATTAAGCTAGCTTACCGACGACTGGTAATTAAGCTAGCTTACCGACGACTGGTAATTAAGCTAGCTTACCGACGACTGGTATTTAAGCTAGATTACCGACGACTGGTAATTGAACTTGATAAGTATATGACATGTGTTGGTGCTCAGGTGTACGGAATCTTTTTGTGGTATAACTATGTACTGCTTCCTCTTTATTTGCATGTGAAAATGACGGGACGCAATTTGAGTTAGACCGGACTTTCATTGTCAAGTAAAGCAGTCAAGAATGACAGTTTATAATAGATGGTTGGTTAGTTCAAAAGCGTATGCACAATGCCCTAATACTTTTACTCTTCTAAGGTTTCTGAACAATTTGAATTAATATTAAGACTGAAGTAACAGATATTAATAAAAACTATCATTGTAGACAAAGCCGGAAAAGTGTAAAAGATAAGTGTAGAAAATGAATTGCCTGAAGTAACAGATATTAAAATGTTCACTTTTGAAGACATGATCATAAAACATCGAATATTTGAAAAAATTCTTATCTTAGTTTTTTTCACCAAAATTACTTTAGTCGAAATATTTTGTCATGAAACATGTGCATCATTTTAAAAGTAGTACGCGTTTACATTTTATTTTACATCAAAAATTTACAATTAGTTTTGAGTATTCGGTCCTATAAGGAGAATAAAATAGTCAGAAAATGGTTGAAAAAAAAATGTGTGAAAGCTTAACAAATCGTAGTCGTTATTTTGAAAGTTTTAAAAGAATCAAAATTAACGTGATGTATAGCTCCCAAAATATATTTTGGACATTAATAGCTACATCACAGTCAAACGGCCTTTGTAATTTTCTGCTTGGCAATATTTTCAATTTTAAAATATAAAAATTGGAGTATTTGAACCTTAATGTTAGTCAAAAGTGAAACCTAGTATCAAGCCAGTATCCCTTAAAAAATGATACCATTTTTTTCTGGAACTACTATATGGAGCAAAATTCTTGTGTAAATAATGTAGAAAAATATTTTGAGTTGAATGAAAATTTGGTGAAAAACTAAGATAAGAATTTTTTAAAATAATCGATGTTTTACGATCATGTCTACAAAAGTGAACATTTTAATAGCAGTACTTCAGGCAATTCATTTTCTACACTTATTTTTTACACTTTCCCGTCTTTGTCTACAATGACAGTTTTTATTAATTAACTGTTGCAGTAGTTGAATATATTCAGTGAACAGGACAATGGTTAGAAAGTGCTTTTGTAGGTGATGGATATTTTTAATACATTATTTTTTGAAGGAGTATTGTTTGTCTGAAGGGCTGCCACCCATAAGCTAAGGCGTTTCTGTGTAAACTTGCAACATGTCAACGTATATTTCGAGAACGAGACAGACGCGGAAAATGACCATGAAAGCGGAGACGTTTATGACGACGAACGAATCAGGGGTTTCCGGTTTCTGACAGGGATGCAATTCATTCTTCAGATCCTCGAAACAGTCACCCTCGGTCAATTGGCGCAATCTGAGAAATATGGTGAAATTAGTTAACCATAAACAACCTCGGTCAGTTGTCGTAGCCTGACAGATGATAAATTTCACTATAAACCTTAAGAATCAATAGGAGACACGAACCTTCTGTTGACGGTCTTAATCAGAGTTTGCGAAATGTTTTTCTTGAAATACAGCACCAAGTGGGTTTTCATTAGAGGCGGGCTTAGTTTCATTTTGCAATTTCCTGTCTTTGCATACCGGGCCTTGATTATATTCCAGTGAAGATCATCCGTATTAATTATAAATCTGTCTCGATTTTCAACTCCCGAATCAATTTCACCAATTTCCATTAAAGTGCCAATTGTCTGATAACACGAATCTGGGTTCGCATTTGCTCACTTTATTACTTCCGCAAATGACGCTTTAATCAATGCATTTTTCTACATCGAAAATAAAAGAAATTGAACAACATTTCTTTGAAACTACGAAGAGAACCTTGAAGAACTTCTATTTAACGAATGAGAAAGTGACGCGTAATTTTTATATTAACCTGACCTGAATAAAATTGAAAATTGCATCGTTTTGGTCAACACAGGCTTAGCATTGGGAAAGTGAAATACATCGTCGATGGTGTCGAAGGGGAGTGATTCCTTTTTGCTGGCAAACTGCGACGTCATTTCCGAGGATACGAAAAGCAATAAAACGAAAGACGCCAGACTCCACGAGACCGAAAGAAAACGTGAAACTCCGTTGCAATTGAAACTTTGTGGAACTAGGAATGAAATTGAATTTAGTTTTGAAATGTACATAGCGTTACTCTATTACTTCTTACTCGTTCCCAGAAGGCATTGCAACAAAAGCATGAAGGGCAGTTCCGATTTGACTTTGCCATATTTAGAGTTCAGCTTTCCCATCAAGTAAATCAGCAGAACGATACCAAGAGACCCCGCAATTATCTAGATATATTGAATATTAACCCATCAACTGCTTCAAACCAAAACGAAACATATTTTTGCATATCATCTTAATCTACGATTATTTGAAAGCTTTATCTGTACACTTTGGCAAAGGGAATCGTCTGATTACAATTTTTATTTAAATTAAGAAAGACAAGTAACCCATTTATTGACAACAGAGAAAATATTGTTTTCATTTGATTTTTTTGTTCCGAATAATATTTGGATTCTCAAGCTTAATAATGTGTGCGAAGATGCGAAGGAATTGAAGCGATCAGTGGTTAACAACGAAGGTACTATTGAAAAATCTCCCTCCTGTTTATTCAAAACGTTTTACCTAATTATTATTGGTACAAGTTGACCAAGAACTAAGTCGTATTACATTTTTCTGCAGCATTCCTAGCATTCCATTCCACGAATTATTAACTTTCGCTCCACAAAACTCATCCGCATTCGGGATAAGAGTAACGCTGAGAAAGATCTCAATGATTGCGGTTATTACGACAAACATAAAAACAAACCACTAACGTTATGCTTAATTACTTGATATTGTCGAGTGTTTGTAGAACGTGCAGGAATTTAATCATGTAGCCAGTTTTCTCTCCTTGTTCATTCGAAAAAACAAATGGCAAATACTGGTAAAAAATATACATTACACAGCGAAGTGTATGAGAGTCAAAAGCCGAACATAATCTTAGTTAGTGAATTATGAAATTCTGTTCTTACCTTAAAAAGATTGCTCTATAGTATTTTGCTGTTTCAACGTTCACTATTTTTACTTTTTAATTTCTCATTGTAGTCGACGCAGTCTTGTAGAAGAACCAATTGGAGTGAAACGTCAGGTATCAAGTGATTTCGTTCCTTCTCAAGTTGTACCGTACTGCAACATGGCAACAATGCAGTGTTTTTATTGCGTTTAGGACTATAATGCTTTTGTAGGGTAGTAAAGATCACAAGGCTCCAGTTACAATTAATTTATTAGGTTTTGTTTCGTACGTCTTAACACAAACATTTCAAACTCAAAAGTAACGGTTTTATTTTTAAAACTTCACGCGCTTATCTTTCACATTTCAATCTCGTTCGTTTTTTTCTCGTTTTAAGAGTGCACGCGCTCGTATCTTATGTAAATCCGTAATACAATTTTGACTTATTCTACAGGACTAAGCTTTATTTGGATCTATTCTCGCGCAACACCAGCACCCTCTCGAATAATTTGAAGGGCAATTCGAAGAAAATTCTTTGCGTGTTTGGACTTCTTTAACGAGCTTCCGCTCTGGAATATTGCTGTTAATTTGTGGCGTTAATGAATATTGTACCCCGTTGAAAACGTGAAAGTTCTAATGTTGTTTTCCAAAGTTTTGAAGAGAAAGGATAATGGTCCCAGCTCTCTTTCGACGAATATCTTATTTCGGGATCGATGAAAGGGGTCAACTTTTGGGGTAACTGGAGACGTTCGTTTTTAGTCTCATTACTTTTTGACCCGAGTTAGAATATATTTACCGATGTGACATATCGGGTATTTTGGGCAGTTTAAGCTAAAAATAGTTTGCCAGATTGATTTTCGCAAACCGCGTCCACCCAAGGCAACAAATTTTGAACGCAGCTTGAGGAAACGAACTCTTTCCGAGCTTTTGCTTTGTAGGTTTTACTTTTTGATTTCCATGAACAGTGAATATTATAGCGTGTCGAAACCATTAAATTTCGTTGGTTGTATTCCAAAGTTCTAATGGAAACTAGAGAGATAATGGTTCTACCTTTCCTTCGGGGAATAACATTACTCCGTGATCAATTATTTTTTGATGGTTCTTGGCACGTTAGTCCTTTCTTACTAAGTGAGTGAACTTTGTTTAATGTCACAAGTTTTCCAAGCTTGTCACGATATTAACTTCGACAGTGGATTGATATTATGCTGATGGTCTAGTCAAGTGACGCGCGAAGAAAACACTGATTAAGCGACGAAAGAAAAATTGTCTTCTTTTGTTGCAAACGCGATAGTTGATGATGCTATTTGTCAACCAAAATTCAGTTACATTAAATGATATTTTTGTGGGGGCCGAATTACATCTATTAGCTATTGCAGTAGTTGAAAACATTCAGTGAACAGGAGTGTTGGATGTGGTTTTGAAGACACTGTTCTTTTTGGTATACTTTTTTTGTATGGAGTAATGTTGGTCTAATGGGTCTAATAGGCTAAGACCTTGGCATGTTAACTTTCAACATGTGAACGTATATTTCGAGAACGAGAGTGACGAAGGAAGCGAAGGATCCGAAAAGACAGAAGTAAAAAAGAAAAAAAGCGGAGACGTTGATGACGACGAACGAATCGGGGGTTTCAATTTTCTGACAGGGATGCATTTCGTTCTTCAAAGACGCGTTCAGATCCTCGAAGCAATCGCCCTCAGTCAACTGGAGCAACCTGACAAATAAGCTGAAATTAGTAATACCGTAAACAATGGAACTTTTAAGGGGTCACGAACCTTCTGTTGATGGTCTTGATCAGAGTTTGCGAAATGTTTTTCTTGAAATACAACACTCCGTAGATTATCATTAAAGGCTGGCTTAGTTTCATTTTGCAACTTCCAGTCTTTGCGTACCGGGCCTTGATAATATTCCAGTGAAGAACATCCGAAGAAATGGAAAATTTCTCTCTTTTTTCAATTTCCGAATGAATGCCGTTGTTCTCAGTTAAAGCGTCAAATGTCTGATGCCATAAATCTGGGTTCGCGTCTGCTCGCTTCATTACTTCCGCATATGCCGTGTTAATTAACGCATTTTTCTGAATCGAGAATAAGAGAAATTAAAAAAAAAGCTTATTTAGGCCTATAACAAATGAGAAATTGACACGTAAATTCTTATATTATCCTGACCTGAATGAAACTGAAGTAAGCAGAGTTTTTCGTCAGCAAAGGCGTCGCATTGGGAAAGTGAAATACATCGTCGATGGTATCGAAGGGGAGCGCTTCCTTTTTGCTGGCAAACTGCGACGTCATTTCCGAGGATACGAAAAGCAATAGAACGAAAGACGCCAGACTCAACAAGACCGAAAGAAAACGAGACACTCCGTTGCAATTCAAACTTTGGGGATCTGAGAAAAAATTGATTTAGTTTTGAAAACTTTTTAAATGAGTATATCGTTGCTCTGGAACTTCTTACTCGTTCCCAAAAGGCATTGCAACAAAAACATAATGGGCAGTTCGGATTTGACTTTGCCATATTTAGAGTTTAGTTTCCCCGTCATGTAAATCAGCAGAGCGACACCGATGAACAAAACAACTATCTAGATATATTAAATATAAACACATAAGTCAACTGCTTTAACATGGATAAATTTATAAACCACACTAAACATATTTTTGCACATTCATATTAGTCTACAATAGAGAGCTTGATCCTGTTGACTGATAAACTTTAGGAATGTGAAACTTGATGTCTTTGACTACAAAATTATATGAAATTAATATAGACAAGTTACCCATTTATTGACAACAGAGAAAAGATCGTTTTCATTTGATTGGTTTGCTCCGAATAATATTTGGGTTCTCGAAATGAAAAATTGGCGCGAAGATGGAAAGGCATTGAAACGATCAGTGGTTAATGCCAAAGGAGATATTGAAAAATCTCCCTCCTGAGTATTGAAAACGTTACCATAAATATTATTATTGAAAGAAGTTGACCATGAAATAACTCGTATTACTAAAAGAATATGGCAAGACTCGCATTCTAAACAAATTTTCCCATGTTAAGAGAAAATTAACCACCTTATAGGGCTCATAGCTACTTATTTATGTTCACAAAAATTTAGCAATAAAATGGCAAAGTGTGCTTTAAAACCAAACCATGTAATATCGTTCTATTGAAGCTAAAGCCATGTTAACATATTCTTAGTATCGAGAATGAATTCTTGGTTCAGAATTTATTTGGAGTTATGCATTTCTTTGGAGCATTCCTTGAAGTCCGTTCCAAGAATTATTAACTTTCGCTCCCAAAAACTGATCAGCATTCGGAATAATAGTAACGCTAAAAATCATTCCTTGATTGCTGTTATTACACAAAATTTAAAAGCAGACTAATAACGTAACGCTTAGTTACGTGATTTTGTCAAATATTTGTAGAACATTGAGGAATTTAATCATGTATCCAGTTTTCTCTCCGTGTTCATTCGAAAAAACAAATGGAGAAAACTGAAAAGAAATATGGCCCAAGAGCCTTAATAGTAGCCACATCGTTATCTATTTAATTAAGACATAATTAAAAAGAAAAAATTCAAAGACCCTAAGAAAATCAGAAGTGTCCGACCCCACAGATAGAGAGGTACCATCCCCCTATCCCCGACACTTTAGAGATAGACTAGAGGATCAAAACTCGAATGTCTCTCAGTGGTAGCGTGTCAAACCGGTGCGCCAGCGACACGGGTTCAATTCCCAAGTGCGCCGTGAAAAAATTTTAATTAAAATAAAATCTCGAGCCGAGCTCAGTTATATCTATTTGTGGTTTGAGGTACTATAGAGTTCCTTTTAAGCTAAAATCTTACGATAATGAAAGCGACAACCCCGGCCACTACTACTACTATTAGTACTACGGCTCGGGTCAAACTAAGAGCCTCATCGTATACTACGATGTAGCTAAAATACAACGTACTCATCTGAAGTGTAAATCAACGGCCGGACATAATTAAGTGAATTATTATATTATCTCAAAGAAGACCTCGCGATTGGACTAGTAGCATCATCTTTGAACAGTAGCAAATCATGAAATGCTGTAAACTTACTGCAATGAAGGGTGCTCTATAGTATTTTGCTGTTTCCTCGTGCATTGTTATGACTTTTAATTTCTCAATGTACTCGTTGGAGAACCCTTTGCAAAAAAAATTAAAAGTAATAGAATGTATTCGGGTATTTTAATCCCTTCTCAAGTTACGCCGTTCTTCGACATAGCAACCGTGCACTATTCTTTTTGGGAATGCTCCTCGCACAACGCGAGCACCCACGCGTATAATGTGAATAATTTCTAAGAAACCCATTTGTCCGTTGATATTGTTTTTCGAGATTTCGTTTTGTTATGTCACTCTTAATTTGGGGCATGAGTGAATATTCAAACCCGTTGAAACCATAAAAGTAATATTAAAGATTTCTAACGTAGCGAAGGCATCAGAGCAGTGATAATGGTCCTACTTTCCTTGAGAGGAAAATCTTATTTCGGGATCGATGACGTGTCGACCTTTGTGGGAACTCGAGTCGTAAGTTGCTAAGCAACCACTTTCTAGTGTCGCAATAATATTTGACGCGTGTATTTTACATTTAAATTTTATTTACTTCAATCAAGAACGAATTCAGGATACTATATGAACGTTGAATCAAGGCAACGATGGCAATATGAAGTCATACTTTTCATAATATGAGGGAGGGGCTACATTTTTGGGAATATTCTGGCGCCCTCAAAAGTTTCAGACTATCATTAATTTATTTCCCGTTTCCGAGTTCCGACAGAAACGAAGCCGGGTGTGTGGGCACTCCGGTAAGCCAAGTTTGAGGGAATAGGACACATGTCGGCGATCCTACCCTATAGGTGCTGACTGTCCCGTGTCCGCCGGAGGTGACTTGACCCCCACACTCCATCCGTCACCTCCCAAATAAACCTCATTTCCTTCTCCTTCTTACACACATGCTGAAACCTGATTAATCTAATCCTTGCCGAGAACCAACCCATGGACCCAATTTGTATTGAAACCTCTCAAAAAAACGGAATATGGAGTCTCCCAGCTCTAGGAGTGTTGAAGTCGGTGTCAAGAACAAAACTGTTAAAATAGTTAATGATAAACTGATACATTTAATAAGAGTTGGTTTTGAACTCTTTACTATACTTAAATGAGTTCTCGGTTTTTTATTGTACTTGGTGCAGTTATGAAAGAAAGAATTCCGAAATTGCAAACGTATTAAGCATTTTTCAAAAACTCATTTATTTTAGTTCGTTCTCAAGTTGGTGCTCGCTAGTAGATGTTTAACTGCAGTACCATTTGATTGTGAGTTTAAATTAAATTCTCCCATTCCGAGTGCACCGACGCGAAGAATTAAACTCTTTGCGTGTTTCACCCTATTTTCCGAGCCTACGACGTTACTTTCAATTTGTGGCATGAGTGAATATAATAGGCCTACCCTTTCGAAATTTTAAAGTTCTTTACTTCAGTTCTAATGGTAAAAGAACAGCTATAATGGCTATAGATTAGTTGGGTTGTCGATGATAAAGTTCTTGGCGTGTGCCGGCATCTTATGATTACCGTAGAAATGATGTTCTCGTGTAAGTTAAAAGTGCAAAAATATCTTTAAAAAACGTAGAACAATAATAATTGGTATCATTTAAATATAGCTAAGCTTAAACGTTTCATTATAGTTTGTGATAAAAAATCACTTAATATTTGGGAGGAAATTCTTTATTCAAAATGCTTTTAGTGATATAAATAGTCCAATCCAATACACTGAAGAGACTACATACGCCAGTACACCCTAGTTTGACTGAAGTGTCTTCTTTAGCCCATTTGATTTTGCTTTCCCCCTTTTTTTCACTCTCTGAACTTCTAAGCAATTGAGTTGAAGGACCTTATATGAAACTCTTGTTTTTTTGTATGAATTTTTGTGGTGGACCATGAAGCTGCCTAATTTTATCTATTTACTTGTGCAAACTTTGTTAAAAATATTCATTATACCAGAGAATGGTCTAAAAGCGATTTTGTAGGTGATGGATACGTTTATGTGTACACTACATCGATTTGGTATGTTTTAAAGGAAAGCGCGGCTCCATGATCACCCCTGGCATTCTGGCTAACCTTCTGGACTCGAATTTTACCTTGACAAAGGCAGGAAACAATCAGACCTAATGCACTAGTTCCCATTGGCTCCTGCCTTTGACTTAACTAGGCTTTAGCAAGCTTAGCCAGTGTGTTGCAGAAAAGCCATCTATAAGGGGCATCAACGGAGCCGCGCTTTCCTTTAAGTACTTTTTAAAGGATAAATGTCTGTCTAAAGGAATGACACCGATGAACTAAGGCGCTACCATGTTAAGTTATCAACATTTCAACGTATATTTCGAGAACGACAGTTACGAAGGATGCGGAGAATCCGAAGAGACAAACGCGGAAAATGACCATGAAAGCGGAGACGTTGATGACGACGAACGAATCAGTGGTTTCCGGTTTCTGACAGGGATGCATTTCGTTCTTCAAAGACGGGTTCAGATCCTCGAAGCAATCGCCCTCGATCAGTTGGCGCAACCTGACAAATATGATTAAATTAACTCCACCTTAAACAAAATAACATCGAAGGGGGCACTAACCTTTTGTTGATGGTCATGATTAGCGTTTGCGAAATGTTTTGTTTGAAATACAACACCCCGTACGCTATCATTAAAGGCTGGCTTAGTTTCATTTTGCAACTTCCAGTCTTTGCGTACCGAGTCCTGATTATATTCCAGTTAAAAGCATCTGTAAAAATGATAAATTTTTCTCGATTTTCAATTCCTGAATGAATATCGTCGTTTTCCATCAAAATGTCAATTGTCTGGTAACACGAATCTGGGATCGCGTCTGCTCGCTTTATTACTTCCGCATATGCCGTGTTGATCAAGCCATTTTCCTATATCGATAATAAAAGAAATAAAAAAATCCATTTTAAACCGATTGAGAATTTTACGTGTAATTCTTATATTAACCTGACCTGAATTAAACTGGTAATTGCTGAGTTTTTTGGCAGCAAAGGTTTCGCATTGGGAAAGTGAAACACATCGTCGAGTATGTCGAAGGGAAGTGCTTCCGATTTTCTTGAAAACTGTGACGTCATTTCCGAGGATACGAAAACCAATAGAACGAACGACGCCAGACTCCACAAGACAGAAAGAAAACGAGGAACTCCGTTGCAATTCAAACTTTGGGGACCTGAAAATGAAATTAATTTCAATTTGAGTTGATCATACCGTTGCTTCATTACTTACTCGTTCCCAGAAGGCATTGCAACAAAAACATGAATGGCAGTTTGGATTTGACTTTGCCATGTTTAGAGTTTAGTTTCCCCGTCATGTAAATCAGCAGCATAACACCTACGGACCCCGCAATTATCTAGATACAATTTATATCAATACTTAACACTCATAAATTTTAGGAAAGTGAAACTTTATGTCTTAGACTACATTTTTTTGTGGAAAATAGTAAAGAAAAGTTACCCATTTATTGACAACTGAGAAAATATCGTTTTCATTTGATTGATTTGTTCCGAATAGAATTTGGGTTCTAGAAAACATAAATGGGTACGAAGATGCAAAGGTATTGAAACGAGCAGTGGCTAATGCCAAAGGAGATATCGCAAAATCTGCCTCCTGTGTATTGAAAACGTTTACTCAATTATTGTTGTAAGAAGTTGACCAAGAACTAAGTCTATTTCTTTAAGAGTATGGTAAGACTCGTATTCTAAACTAATCCTTCTATGTTAAGTAACAATTAATCTCCATATAGGACTCAAAGCTTCTTATTTTCGAATCACGTGCGCCCTAATTATGTTCACAAGAATTTACCAGTGTAAAATGACAAAGTGTGCTATTTACATTACATCAGCCCTTAACCCCAAACCGTAAAATCATCTGGTATAATTTTGTTACAAAGCAGCTAAAGCCATGTTAACATATTCTTAGTATCGAGAAAGAATTCTTGTTTCAGAATTTATTTGGAGTTATACATTTCTTTGGAGCATTCCCAGAAGTCCGTTCCAAGAATTATTAACTTTCGCTCCCCCAAACTTGTCTACATTCGGGATAAGAGTAACGCTGAAAAACATTTCCATGATTCTGGTTATTATGAGTACCATAAAAGCACCACTAACTCTACGCAAATTACTTGATATTGTCGAATGTTTGTAGAACATTCAGAAATTTAATCATGTAGCCAGTTTTCTCTCCTTGTTCATTCAAATAAACAAGTGGCGATAACTGGGGAAAAATATAACGTAATATGCCGAAGCGTATGAAAGTCGAGGGCTGAACGTAATCTAGTGAATTATCTTAGTCCTCATGATTGGACTAGTAACATTATCTTTGAACAGTAGCAAATCATGAAATGCTTTAAACTTACTTTCATGAAGGGTGCGTTGTAATATTTTGCTGTTTCCTTGGGCATTATTAATTGTAGTCGACGCAATCTTGAATTAGAACCAGTAGCAAAAATTCAATGTATTTAGG
The DNA here is from genome assembly GCF_054372755.1 of Phalangium opilio. Classification (NCBI taxonomy): domain Eukaryota; kingdom Metazoa; phylum Arthropoda; class Arachnida; order Opiliones; family Phalangiidae; genus Phalangium; species Phalangium opilio. Next base: position 4,062,839 of record NW_028324198.1, read on the forward strand.
TATTTTTTTCCTTATCAAGTTGCGCCGTCCTTCGACATAGCCAGAATTGAGTGTATAATTTAGCTTTTAGAGATCGCCGTTTGCGCAACGCGAAAAATTTGACGGAAAACCTAAGAAAACCCTTTTACGCGTTTGATATTGTTTTACAAGCTTGCTTTTTGGTATGTTTCTTTTAATTTGTGGCATAAGTCAATATTGTACCTCGTTGAAACGTTAAGAAAGAATTAGGGTATGGCTAATGGTTCTACCTTTCTTTTAGCGGAAAATCTTATCTCGAAATCGTTGACGCGTCCACCTTTGCTGTCGTTCGTTGCTAAGCAACTTCTTTTTAGTGTCACTACTTTTTGATGCGTTTTAATATATATTTAAAATGACATCAGGTATCCTGGTAGGGTTTGAGATTACACTGAATGACGGAATTGTTGTACAGAAGTTATTGTTTAGCATTAGCAACAAACCAGGACGCTCAAACCAACTTGAATGCACTTATACTTCATTCTAAGTAGGAAAGTATTTTACATTTGAATGCTTAAGAATTACATCCGTTAAAGAAGTTGCAGTTTGTTGTCGACTCAATAGTCCGAAGATTAGTTCTCAATTTTTCATTGTAGTCCGTGTAGTTATTATGTAAGACTAAATCTCCAAACTTCTGAAATATTTTATCAAAGACATCTATTTCAGTCCGTTCTCAAGTGTGCGCTCACTAGGCCTAGTAGTTATTAATCGGCAGTCTTATTTGGATGGCGAGTTTAAATTAGCTTGTGGGGATCGATTCTCCCATTCCTTGTGCACCCAGGCAAACAATTAAAAACGCAGTCTTTGGAAACTCTTTGCGTGTTTCACCTTATTTTCCGAGCCTACGAGGCTTACTTTCAATTTGAGGCATGAGTGAATATTATACCCTTTCGAACCATTAATCTTGTTTACTTCAGTTCTAATGGAAACGGAGAAGAAATAATGGGGGTTGTCGATGATGAAGTTCTTGTTGTGTGGCGGCATCTTATGGATTTCGTTGGATCAAAAGATAATTATCTCTTTTGCCAGCTTGAAGTCAATAAAATGTCTATGAAAAAACATATTAAAATGGCAGTATCCTATGGAAAAACTATGCCTAAAAGTTTCATCATAGTTTATGACAAAAGAAAAATCATTTTATATTTGGGAAGAAATTTTTTATTCAAAATACTTTTAGCGATATAAATAGTACAATACACCGAGAGGTATTTGTTATACAACGAAACATGAACATTCGAATAATTAGTTAATTTATCCTTTAACTACGTATAAAAGAGTCCAGAAAAGTCATTCCACCCTAAAATGCGCGTTAGCTTTGGGTTTCAACAACCAAGAGCAAAGTCGGATCAGTACTGAGTTGAACCATCCATAAGTTTATCTTAAATATGTCCGTAAGTTTCAAAACACTGGTTACTGAGAGCTTGCAATTGAAGCTCTCAGTAAGGCATTGTTAAGTGTCGAACTAATGAATGCAATTATTTCAAACTTATGATGGATACGATTCTAGTTAGTCGCGTTTATACAGAAGGTGAAAGTCAATTAGAATTAAGTTCATTGAGAATCGGGGTTTATCGTCGAACGATGTATTCGTAAGGAGAACCGGATTCGAGTACTGTGTAGCCGGAACTGGCGCGGGGAACCGAGATGGCTCTGTATCCACTGGTGGGTGCTACGGCAGTAGGGTTCATAAGAGAGTCCCACCCCAAGCACTGTGGAAGGCAGGGGCGGTGCACGTACCGCATGCGGTGCGAGCGGTGCGAGGGGGGAGGCGATGGCGCCAGTGACGCTGGAACTTTCGAGAAGTTCAATTTTATCACAACACTAAGATAAGATAAGGGATATCTAGAAGAAAAATAAAAACTCGGAATTCAAATCAGTTCAATTCTAGTGCGGTGAAAGTTTAAAAATGAATTTATCTTGTGAGGGTAAAACCCCGGAAAAGGGCGCCATGGGAAAATATTCTACCCCCCCCCAAAAGAAACCCGATTGCAACATTGTCGGGGAATTAAATTGTATAAAATAATAGAGAGATTCTCTACAAACAAAAATGTAAACGATCGTATGATTGTGGAATATATGTATAAGAATTACTCAATAAGTTTGTCTTAAATTTTTTATTTTGTATCTTTATGACCATGGGCGAGTGTAGAAACACCATCATCTAAAATAAACCTCTTGTCGTCGCAAGGGTTAAGACATAGTTTATTCTGTCTCACCGTTGTTAAAACATGTTTTTTGCTCACGATTCGAGTCATTTACGCTACAGTCAACTCGCGATTAAACAAGCAGTCGCGGTATTGTTCGTGGCGAACATTCTTCTTGACCACACGCTTACATACACCTTTACAAGTCTTCTTCTCACCCTTTGCAGATAATATACTGTACATTTTGGGTCTTAGACCACAAAACTGTTCGATCGGTGTACCATCTAGCTCGTCTTTGAATTTTCCTAGTTTTTTCTTGTTCGCATCACTAAAAAGCGGGTGATCGCGAGGGTAACCAGAAAAATCGTACATGTCCGCTTGGGCGGCGAAATCGGCGTATAGGTCGGGGGTTTCGATGCAGTACGTGAGGCTGTCTGTAATTACAAGATGGATTAGTTTAAAATCGGGTAAACACCTTAAAAACCTCATACCAGTATCTGTGAAAAGTAATTTCGCGCTCTCCCCATATCTCGTCTCTGGATTACATCGTAATGAAATTGGTACATCAGAAGTTTAGATAAGTCCAGAATAACGAACCCCGTGTAGATGGGGCGGTTTAGGACCAACTTCTTTTTAGTCATGTGAATACCGACCAATTGATTGTGAAAGATGGTAAACTTCTCAAAGGCGGGAGATGAGGCCTTTTTAACCGCCTTCTCTGGTGTTGTAACTAGTTTGAAATCCTGACTATTTCTCAAGTTTTCCATAGTTTTACCTGAAAAATTATTTTTATTTTTATTTTTTTTTATTTTTTTTTTATTATTTTTTTAAATTTTGTAAATTAAGTTAATTACGTACCAAAGACGGCATTGTTCATTAATTTATATAGATCTTTTTCGAAATCGTCTGTTGCTAGTTTTCTTTTCTCCGTATTGAAGTTAATATATTCCTTCAACCAGGCACCCTGCTCGAACTTCAAAATCCGATGAATCTTCGTGATTTTTAACCCCTTTGATACGTAATACTTCATGTTACGGTAGTGAACGACGTATCGTTTCTTATTGAAAAGGTTGTGGACTAATTTCGGCAGCGATTCCTTGATTTTTATGTTGAGCGAGGTCATCTGGTCCTTTGAAAATTCGGAGAGCATCTCGGGTTTGATTGTCATTGATTCTGGTGCCAATGGGTAAGAGTTATGATCGTTGTGCAAGTCCTCCGGGTATTCGAGGTCCGCCTCAACTATGAAACCTTCTGGTGAGGTGTCGGAACAACGTAGAATTTCGGTTTCAGAGTCCGGAGTTGGTTCAATCCATCGGAAGTTCTTCACCGGTAGGGCGTCGCACATGACAGTACCGTACAAGTTGTTACAATCTATGAATGTTAGTTATTAGTTTGTTTCGCCGATGTTAATCTAAAATTTCTTACCAAGGTAGCAGATGTAACTACTAGACTTCGATTCGTCGTGTGATTCCAGATATTTGTTGTTGGTTGCTGCAAACCGATGACTTATCATCGAGACACCTCCCCTAATCCCCTTTTCGATGAATAGGTGCATATCCTCATCCAGAAGAAGGTCTAAGCGTGCCTTCGTTTTACAAAGGGCGGCGCTCCATGCAAAACCTGGTAGGGTATAAGCATGGGCTGGATCGAGTCGATAGGATGTCATACACATTTTGCGGAAATTGTGGAACACATCGGCTAGAAGGAGTGTGTCGGACAACACGTACAGATCGTGATACCCTCCCAGATTTTGTATGTTAAAAGATTGCCACACGTTTTGAGCGTGGGCGTAATCTTCCTGGGCCAAGGGTTCGTCCGTGAGGTCGTTGTGGAAGCACTCAATTGGCGGTAGTTGCCTCTCGTCAAAGCGCTTCTCAGAATCCATGTAGGTGTACGGGTAAACACCCTTCCTAAGAAGTAACTTGACCTCGTCTGGGTTGAATACAGAGTTCAACAATGGGAATTTCGCTGGTCCACCCTTCGCCACATTCAAAACAAGTGTCTCGAGTGACGCCGGTAAGAACCGAATACTATCCACAAAACGTAAATTCCCTAGTGTGAATGAAATGTACGTTTCAATGTTGGACGCGATACAGTCAATCTTCTTGTTTCTTATCAGGGCGATTTGCTGCATGATAAGGTGGGCGTCGTATCTGTTGGCGTTACGTAGTTAACATACAGTTATAATTATCGATTATGGTTAATTACCTGCTCAAGTTATGCATCACGACTGGGATGAATTTAGGTGCTTTTAACTTCAGATTACAACTCTGGCATGCGCACCCCCTATACACTCCGGTGTAGTGGTCGTGGTCACGTGTTTTGACCATCTTTCCAATGAATTTTTCCTCGCAAACGTAGCAGCGCGTTGAAGTTTGGAATGCGATTTCTTCATCCGCAGAAAGTTGCATGGGAATTTTTTCCTACAACACTTCGGCGATATCCTCGGCTTCACCCAAAAGCATTTTCAGAAATTTCAAAGCTCCATCTCCCCCTCTGTACGTCTCATGCTTGACGAGATTTCCTGCGAATAATCAAATATGTTAGATAATAGGACACGTGATTCACGGTTTTGAACTCACCAGTTGGACCGACAATAGCGTATGAAAACCCACACGCTACATGTAGCGCTAATGTCGTAGTTGACGACAGTGACGAGTCCGGCAGACACGTTGAGACTTTTGGTAGAAGAGATTCGAAATCAGCAACGATGATATATGGAACCTGTTTATGTAACAAATATTATGATATATTCCACGTTAAAATAAAACATATTTCGTATATTACCATTTGATTCCATCCAAAGTTTTCGAATTTTAAAACTGGTTTATCGTGAGGCATGATAACGCGTTGTGGATCATGCACATTACACTCTCGCACATGGTTATTGTGTACTTCTTCCATGTTGCTTCTCTTCAAGCAATACCGACAATAATAGTCTCTTCCGTTGTGTTTCGTGAAGTCGCTTAGAAGGCGACTAAGGTGTCGGATCAAAACATAATGTTTTGATTCACCGTTTGAAACCAAAAGCAAATCAATTTGTCGTGCTTCGGGGCCTTTTTTCTCACTCACATACCGGGTAAAGTAACCCTTTTCATACGCGAAAATGTTGATGGAGAGGTTATTCTTTTCCTCGAAGGTCTTAAGTTTATATGAGTCCAACTCGAAGGGGGATGTAATGCCGGACACGTTCAGTTCATTCTCATATGGTCTATAATGAGTGATTCGACTAGGTGTATTCATCGCCGGGTGTAGTTTTGCCAAGATTGACCACAAGAAACACTTGTTATCAAGTGGGTCCTCCGGGATAACGTTCACTGTCGCTTTTTTATTTTCAATTACGGGTGGTAATTGAAAATAGGTTCCACCAACAAGGGGTAGATATTGGATGATGTTGATTTGGACGTATAGAATACGGTCCAAAACCCAGCCACTTCCCATCGATTCGAAATTGTTCATACTTTCAGCTATTTTCTCCCGACTTAAGTCTTGCTGTCGGGGTATAACATCCGGTGTCAAAGTTGCGTGTGTGAAGCCGCGGAAGTACGGACTAGTTTCGACGTCTGTACCCGTATTCCCGAGTTCCCGTGTGTATCGCGCGCGCACCACCATGTACCATTTTTTTCCTCTTTTTTCCGAGAGTTTGTTTCTGAGGTACGTTTGCAGTTTATCACGGTGTTCATTTAAGAACAATACGGGGTCTGTAACCCCTTCCGGCGAAGTAAGTCGAGCTGAAAAAATCGCGTCCTCGAGCGCGTTTATTTCCTCGATTTCCGGTTCAGGTGGGTTAACCGCGTTTTGTTGAACCTCCCAATTGGTCATGAACTCGTCCAGCCCAACATCATCTTGAGACGAGAGTTCGTACTCCTTTTGTTCATCCTCCCATTTCTCCATAAAAGTGTTAAGTCCTTCGTCATCTTGTGAGAGTAGGTTATCCGGATCTAAACATACATTTAATGTAAATTTTTCAACTGGAGAGGGTAGGGTTTCCGAATCAAGTCGTATTTTTCATTTAAATTAAATATAAACTTACCATTTTCCACTCGACGCTTTTTTGGTATTCCCACCAACGTGGGTGAAGCGGCCCTCTTTACGGGAGAATTTGGCGGGGTAATACGGTGCGACGGTCCGGGTTGTGGTGACGCTCCCCGCGGGGGGTTTAAGTTTACCCCGGGCTCGTCGTGGTTAAATTTCCGTTGGTGGCGAATCAAAATATCCCGACGCGTAAATACTTTACCGCAGAAGTTACAATTAAAATTTACATTACCGTGTACACTGCGCGTGTGTCGATCTAGGCTCCGTTTACATGTAAAGGAAGCTGTACATTTCTCGCAGAGGAACATCTTGAAGAGTGATCTATTCACTCATGTAACCCCGTTTTATACTAGTTGGCTTATCTTTGTACGATTTCCCCGGGTTTCGTTGACTTGGCACCGAGTCTGTGGTATTTTCCACCAACTCCCTGCGTAGATTGTATTTCCCACTACACGTCAAACCCCACGTGACTTTTTAAACTTGAAAAGCATGTGCTTCAACCCCGAATGTGTCTAATCAAAATACCAATATTATATCAAATCTTAGAATTCTTTTTATTTCAAACAACAATATGTGAATTTTTATTTATTTTCAATCTATTTGTGAATATACGTCATCTTGGTGTTTATACACCCATTCAGAGTAAAGTATACATTTAGATAGGGCACACACATATTTCCCATTTTTAAATATTGTCTTATGACCCACCAAACACGTGATCATGGGTCCATCCTCGTCGATATCGGATGCTTTGGGACACCCCACACCATTTAAGTCAATAACTTCTCGGTGAATTATATTTAAGAGAAAAAAACACTTTTCTTCGCCTTTACAAAACACCCGTTCGTATCCTTGGACGGCTTGAGATAAACATGCCTCCAGTTTGTTGTATGACGTAACTCCATGACTCCAGGGGAGACCGTGTAAATTGCGACAAATCCACCGGTTTTGTTGTTTGGCCTCCAGCGACAGTTCCTGCTCTGAGTACGGTGGTTCGAAGGACCATGATGCTACCCTTGGTGTTATTTCAACCGTTGTTGCAGCCGCTTCCTTTACAATTTTTTCCCGTCCACCCACCGTTGATTAGGGATGGCGGTTTTCGGAAAATTCCGAAACCGGTATTTGACGATGTCAAATCCGGAATTTACCGGAATTCCGGAATCTTTTTACACTCCGAAAAATCCCGGAATCAATCCGGTTTTAATTCCGTATTGAATCTGGAATAAATCCGGTTTCAATTCCGGAACCAAACCGCATTGATTCCGGAACCAAACCGCATTGATTCCGGAATCAATACGGTTTCAATTCCGGAATCAATACGGTTTCAATTCCGGAATCAATACGGTTTCAATTCCGGAATCAAAACGGTTTCAATTCCGGAATCAAAACGGTTTCAATTCCGGAATCAATACGGTTTCAATTCCGGAATCAATACGGTTTCAATTCCGGAATCAAAACGGTTTCAATTCCGGAATCAAAACGGTTTCAATTCCGGAATCAAAACGGTTTCAATTCCGGAATCAAACCGGCTTCAATTCTGGAATCAAACCGGCTTCAATTTCGGAATCAAAACCAAAATTACACCGACACCAAATCCGGAATTTAACCGATATCAAAACCGGAGCTATTAACATTAACTATATAGCTATAACTTACATTAGCTATATAACTAATTAAGGCAAGGAAAATAAATTTTGTTAAATTATGGACAGACAAATAGGCTAAACACCATTAGCTATTATTGTATATTGTTGAGTTTGTTTCCCACGGTGGAATTTAGAATTTTGTTTTTATTATTTTATCACGAAAGAGAGCCAATCCGCCTCTCTTATACACCGACTTCCTAACAAAATTAAAGTTGAATGTGACGCCACGAATAGCATTACGCCAACCTCCCCTTGTCACGGACTGTCACAAATTCAGAAACTCCCCCCCCCCCAAAAGAGTGTGACGCCGTTTATGGAAGGTTTCCATTTGTATTATTTGAAGAGATGAAGATTGAAGACAATAGTGGTGTGTCTTACTCTTGATTCTTGAGTAATGTTGGCTGAAAACATTCCGTATGAGCCGGAATTCCGTACAAACCGGTATTCCGTATGATCCGGTATTCCGTTCAAACCGGTATCCCGTATGATCCGGAATTCCGTACAAACCGGTGTCCCGTATGATCCGGAATTCCGTACAAACCGGTATTCCGTATGATACGGAATTCCGGTTTTCAACTTGGAAAATTCCGTACCGGAATTTTTTGGAAAATTCCGGATATGTTCCGGAATTCCGGAATTTTTGCCATCTCTACCGTTGATCTACCTTCCAAGAATTCAAAGTCAACGACAATTGAGTTTTTAAACCTAGGATGAGCATATGGGTTATTACTATTCCGGGGTGATGAAATGTAATTGTGTTGTTAAGTACTTACATGGTACTTGTTGGTCTTCTTCTACGTCCTTTCTAGGAACTTTGAGGCTGGAATGATTTTATACTTTGCCTGGTCAGGTTATTTATACAGTCATTGCATTCTACGTCATTATAGCTTTAACTTGGGGGTGAGTAATGGGTTTTCTGGGGCGCCACATGTTGCAATCTGGGTGGAAAATATTTTCCCCGTGGCACCCTTTCCGGGGTTTTACGCCCCACAATAGGTTTTACACATTTGGATTTCTCTCACTCGGGGGCTGTTTCATCCGCCATTTTATTAATACGGGGGAAATTAATGGCTCGAATTTTAATCTAATTAACATATTGAAGTGTTGTTTATTTCTTGCATCATAATTGACCCTATCTTCATATGGTATTATGTGCACTATGCACCCTGAGAAGCGAACACGTTTCATTTCAAATAGAGTGTTATCAACCTTTGTCTATATTGAATTTTATGGTATATAACATACCACTACTGTATTGATTTAATTTTCTCCGAGATATCCCCGTTATCTTATCAGCATTAAGAAATTAAATTTTAAACTACACTAGAATTGAACTGATTTGAATTCCGAGGTTTTATTTTTCTTATCCCTTATCTTATCTTAGTGTTTGCGATAAAATTAAATTTCTCGAAAGTTCCAGCGTCACTGGCGCCATCGACTCCCCCCCTCGCACCGCTTGCACCGCACGCACCGCTTGCACCGCCCCTGCCTTCCACAGTGCTTGGGCTGGGACTCTCTTATGAACCCTACTAATAAACTAAAAACAATTTAAAATTTTATAAAAAAAATATTTAAAATTTAATAAAATAAAAATATTTAAAAATAAACAATAATTTTTAAAATTTGTTAAGATGTAATAAACAAAAAGATATAAATATAATATACCAAAAATATTTAAAATGTTTTAAACAAAAAAATATAAATATAATAAACCAAAACTTTTTAAAATGTATTAAACCAAAAATATATCTGGGGTCCATTAGTTAACAAAATAAGGTGTGCTGTCATTACTTTCCTTGGAAAATCACTGTTAACGACAGTGGTTTTTCTTATGTTTAATAGTTTGCAAGGTAAACAAAGATGTTACGTTGGCGAGAAATATGTGCATATCTTCTGTAGAAAGCGTGGTTTTTCATAAAGCCTTACCTAATTAAAGATTTTAATCATTTGGGTAGAATTATTATTACAGGGTTCGTACATGACCTGGAAAAGTCAGGGAAATTGAAAATGGGCCTAAAAGGTCAGGGAAAAGTCAGGGAAATTGAAAATGGGCCTAAAAAGTCAGGGAAATGTCAGGTAAAAATATATTGGTGGGAAATTGATAGTCTGGATAACAATATAAGGGTGACCAAAAAAAAGTGTTGTCTGAGACTTGAGCAGAACCCCAAATTCGCGGAGCTTGCTCCGGTTATTTATGATTTACTTATGGTTTCAATGAAATATTCGGCTTATTTTTATAACAATGACAACTCGTGCAAAAATGATTCGAGTGAATTTTAGATTGGTTTTCATATATTTACGCCTTGTAAGTTATTGCATATGGTCAGGAAAATTTATGGAATTTAGTCAGGAAAACCTGGAAAAGTCGGGGAATTTCATTCCAAAATTTTTGTACAAACCCTGTATTATTTAGTTCAAAATATTCCTAAATCCAATTACAGTCAAAGCTTCCTGACATTTAAAATGTAGTTTGGTCTAAAAGCTATAGGGAGCTAACAACTGGCTAGGGGGAAGAGATAGTCTGACGTCACACAGCCCCTCTCTGGTTGGAATTTTTGCGCGTAGAATACTGTTTCCAACCGTTAGGGGGGATGAAACTCCAGTATGAGATAGAAGGGTGTGACGTTTCAGGGTCAGAACTGTTAGCTCCCTATTGTCTCCGTCATGAGTTCCCATATCAGAAGGGGAAAAGAAGTATTATATTCTTCCCATAATATTTATCAAATTATTATTAATTTAATAATTTCTTGCGTTAATCATTTCCTTCCTAACATAACTAATTAAAAGATTATTAATTTCTTTATCAACTTGCGTTAATCATTTCCTTCCTAACATAATTAATCAAAAGATTATTAATTTCTTTATCAACTTGCGTTAATCATTTCCTTCCTAACATAATTAATCAAAATATTATTAATTTCTTTAGCAACTTGCGTTAATCATTTCCTTCCTAACATAATTAATCAAAAGATTATTATTTGCTTTATCAACTTGCGTTAATCATTTCCATCTATTATTATTATTATTAGTTCCAAACCATTGTTTGTTGGATGGCTCACTAATAGTGGTTTTGTTCGAAACTGAGCTTCATCCATCAAATATTACATATAACCACAATTAATATAACTTGTTAAAAGTGTGTTTGAGTTAAATTATAAATATGTAAACTATTAATTAAGAAAATAAGGTTTGCTGTCAATACTTTCCAGAAAATCACCGTTAATGGCAATAGTATTTATTGTATTTAATAGTTTACTAGGTAAACAAACGTGTTACGTTGGTGAGGAATATGTGTATAAATCTTCTGTAGTAAGCGTTGTTTTTCATAAAGCATTACCAAATGAAACATTTTAATCATTTAGGTAGAATACAAGGTTTTAATTAATACAATGGAACCCTGATTTGAGTAAATAAATAACGGCATCTTTAACTATCACTACTGTTACCTATGCTTACGAAATAAATAAAGCATAAATTCATAGCATAATACAAAGCAGACTTCGAAGACAGAGCATATATGAGGAAACCAGGATGGGAAATAACATTCACGGGCCTGGTGCACTATGGAAATTGTTTTGACCAAGAAATTAATTCACCATGCGCACCACGATTAGAAGCATTAAAAGGCAAAAACAACACACTGACCGCATACATTTTTTTTCGGAGCTGAAGCGACCAAGGCTTAGCGCAATTTCACGGGTTTCACCGCCTTAAAAAAGTGGCAAGTTTAGAAACAGATTGTGGGACAATAAAAAGGTGGAAAATTATGAAATTAGGCTTATATTAAAGCTTGAAACCTACTTTAAATTATAGTTAAAATCCATCCATCAGCAAATCCTCAAAAAATTAGAAAATGACAACGATAAAGGACCCACTCTCAAATTTTTCCCCTTAAAAAAATGGCGGCCACAAACGGGATAATATTCTCACGGCGGCAATATTAAAGCAGTCTTATCTCACTACCGATAGGCCATTTCAACCAAAGGCATTAAGAAAAAACAATCGGATTAATATGACGCAACTAAACGCAAAAAAAGGCCAAGTTTGGTCGCGCTGATATTTTCTAGTAAATCAGTCTATCCATGCTTAAATAACGCAGATTGAGGTAATTTTGAAAATTTAAAATTAAACAAACTTAAACTTAAAATTAATCAATGAAAGCTGGAAAGCACAAATACTAAATATGAGGCTTTCGTTTAAAACCGTTTTTAAATCAAACAGACGTATAGTTATATCATGACGGCTACTACAAGATGGTTATCTGTAAAATATTTTCCCATGTTATTTCTATGGGAAAATTTCGAGGTTTTCGTCAAAATCTATGATTATTTTTATGGAAATGAAAACCACCCTTAGCAACTTTATTTTTTATAAAATAAACTATTAAATGGATCTCTTTGAAATTTTAACCACATATTTACGGCCCGAATTGTAGTTCTGTAGAATTATTTCAAAGCAGTTAATACGATTCAAAAAAAGTTATAAGCAATCAAAAAACCATCCTTATACATTAAAGTCAGTATGAAGTCTTATCTAAGAGAGCTATCGCTCTCCTAGAATATGGGTATTTCCTCTCCCATATAACCAGTAACTGTTTTATCGTATGGTTTTAATTTAGGTTTGTCTTGCAAGTTGCGGTAATAGCGTAGTGGTAAAAGATTCGTCTGTGCTCCAGTATCCACCTTGAATGGAACTGTTGCCTCGGGATGTAGGAGTGTCAATTTTATAAACATTCAAAGAATGTACCTCTGACATGTCAAAGACGTAGTCTTCACTGTCGCTGTTTCCCGTTTCCAGTACGTTTACCTTCTGTTTTGCCCGTCGGCAAGCCTTGGCAAAATGGTTATTACCGTTACATTTTAGGCATTTTTGTCCATATGCTGGACATTTCAGACGTTCATGAGTTCCGCAACAACGATAGCAGTTTTTAATCATATTGCTTGACGATCTGGAGGATGTAGCCTCCATTTTGGCCGGATATTTCTTATATGTGTTTCCCGCTGACCGCTTTCCTTTACTATGTGTTAACGAATCTACTTGTTCTTTGTGGGTCTCATGTGTTTTGACATTGTCACCCCATGTTTGTAGTTCATTGGAAAATGTGTAGACCTTTATAACTATCCGTAAATTTGTGTCAACGTGAAATTATTCATAATTTAAAAAATATACAACCTTTCATTGATAAAGACTACGGAACCGATTATGAAGGATTTTCACTCGTCTTAGGTTTATTTTTAGTTTTGGTTAAATTTTAGTCAACACTATTGGGACTCCCTTCGAAAGAACATGAAACATTTCACTTGTCTCCATCTGTTTTTTTCTTCAAAATTTTACTGTTTGATATTGAAAATTTTTTATATATTGCTACAGAATTTTAGGTTTCCAACAGCTAGTTTTTGGTAGGGTTTACGGATTATTTTTTTTAGGGGGGAGGGCTAAGTTTAACATTTGGGGGGCTATAGCCCCCCCCCAAAAAGGCCTAGCGAAGCCACTGGCATTCGACACCTAAAGAGTAGGATTGCCGACGTCTGTTGAATCCCCTAAAACTCTTTATACTTAATCAGTTTTAGAAAAGGGACTTAGCAATTCGAGTTTAGTTTCACTCGCCATCGTCATTAAGGTGTGTTTTTTCTACAGAAGGAAAGCTATTTAAGCCCTTCCTTATGGTACGTTTCTTTGTGCATGACGTAGTTCTGCAGAGTCCCTACTTATGTAAGTAAACAAATTGTTTTCCCCGTTCAAATTATGGTTTTCCACTCTCAAATTATTGTTTTCCTCGTTCAAATTATTGTTTTCCCCGTTCAAATTATGGTTTTCGACTCTCAAATTATGGTTTTCCACTCTCAAATTATTGTTTTCCACTCTCAAATTATTGTTTTCCACTCTCAAATTATTGTTTCCACTCTCAAATTATTGTTTTCCACTCTCAAATTATTGTTTTCCACTCTCAAACTATTGTTTTCCACTCTCAAATTATTCTTTTCCCCGTTCAAATTATGGTTTTCCACTCTCAAATTATGGTTTTCCACTCTCAAATTATTGTTTTCCACTCTCAAATTATTATTTCCACTCTCAAATTATTGTTTTCCACTCTCAAATTATTGTTTTCCACTCTCAAATTATTGTTTTCCACTCTCAAATTATTGTTTTCCACTCTCAAATTATTGTTTTCCACTCTAAAATTATTGTTTTCCACTCTCAAATTATGGTTTTCCACTCTCAAATTATGGTTTTCCACTCTCAAATTATGGTTTTCCACTCTCAAATTATTGTTTTCCACTCTCAAATTATTGTTTTTCACTCTAAAATTATTGTTTTCCACTCTCAAATTATTGTTTTCCACTCTCAAATTATTGTTTTCCACTCTCAAATTATTGTTTTCCACTCTCAAATTATTGTTTTCCCCGTTCAAATTATTGCTTTCCCCGTTCAAATTATTGTTTTCCACGATCAAATTATTGTTTTCCCCGTTCAAATTATGGTTTTCCCCGTTCAAATTATTGTTTTACCCGTTCAAATTATGGTTTTCCCCGTTCAAATTATTGTTTTCCACGATCAAATTATTGTTTTCCCCGTTCAAATTATTGTTTTCCCCGTTCAAATTATTGTTTTCCCCGTTCAAATTATTGTTTTCCCCGTTCAAATTATTGTTTTCCACTCTCAAATTATTGTTTTCCCCGTTCAAATTATGGTTTTCCACTCTCAAATTATGGTTTTCCACTCTCAAATTATTGTGTTCCACTCTCAAATTATTATTTCCACTCTCAAACTATTGTTTTCCACTCTCAAATTATTGTTTTCCACTCTCAAATTATTGTTTTCCACTCTCAAATTATTGTTTTCCACTCTCAAATTATTGTTTTCCACTCTCAAATTATTGTTTTCCACTCTCAAATTATTGTTTTCCACTCTGAAATTATTGTTTTCCACTCTCAAATTATGGTTTTCCACTCTCAAATTATGGTTTTCCACTCTCAAATTATTGTTTTCCACTCTCAAATTATTGTTTTCCACTCTCAAATTATTGTTTTCCACTCTCAAATTATTGTTTTCCACTCTGAAATTATTGTTTTCCACTCTCAAATTATGGTTTTCCACTCTCAAATTATGGTTTTCCACTCTCAAATTATTGTTTTCCACTCTCAAATTATTGTTTTCCACTCTCAAATTATTGTTTTCCACTCTCAAATTATTGTTTTCCACTCTCAAATTATTATTTCCACTCTCAAATTATTGTTTTCCACTCTCAAATTATTGTTTTCCACTCTCAAATTATTGTTTTCCACTCTCAAATTATTGTTTTCCACTCTCAAATTATTGTTTTCCACTCTCAAATTATTGTTTTCCACTCTGAAATTATTGTTTTCCACTCTCAAATTATGGTTTTCCACTCTCAAATTATGGTTTTCCACTCTCAAATTATTGTTTTCCACTCTCAAATTATTGTTTTCCACTCTCAAATTATTGTTTTCCACTCTCAAATTATTGTTTTCCACTCTGAAATTATTGTTTTCCACTCTGAAATTATTGTTTTCCACTCTCAAATTATGGTTTTCCACTCTCAAATTATGGTTTTCCACTCTCAAATTATTGTTTTCCACTCTCAAATTATTGTTTTCCACTCTCAAATTATTGTTTTCCACTCTGAAATTATTGTTTTCCACTCTCAAATTATGGTTTTCCACTCTCAAATTATGGTTTTCCACTCTCAAATTATTGTTTTCCACTCTCAAATTATTGTTTTCCACTCTCAAATTATTGTTTTCCACTCTCAAATTATTGTTTTCCACTCTCAAATTATTGTTTTCCACTCTCAAATTATTGTTTTCCACTCTCAAATTATTGATTTCCCCGTTCAAATTATTGTTTTCCCCGTTCAAATTATTGTTTTCCCCGTTCAAATTATTGTTTTTCCCGTTCAAATTATTGTTTTCCCCGTTCAAATTATTGTTTTCCCCGTTCAAATTATTGTTTTCCCCGTTCAAATTATTGTTTTCCACGATCAAATTATTGTTTTCCACTCTCAAATTATTGTTGTCATATGTGTTTGGAATTTTGTCCGAAACGGCGCCCCATAATCTATTTTGACTCTTAATTAACACATACCATCAAACCGGTCACTTTTGATACAGAAATTTTATAAGCCCCTCGTTCCCGTTAAAAGGCCTTAACTCTCCAAAACTGACTGCATTCTAACATCTTGTCTAGCGTTAGCGAGGTTGAATCATAAGTGAAAAGAGGTAGGTGTTTGTCTTGCATCTTCACCCCTCTAGTAAGACGTCGAACACCCCACCCCACCCCATAAAAACAAATGAAGAAAGGCAGGTAAAGGCTTATATATCGTGGCACCCAAAATGAAATTTAACTAATGGGAAGTTATCGATATATTAAATACAGGCAATTTTTGCGTTTTAAATCATAATTATGTGGTCGATTTGAACAATAACCTTTTTTTTATAGATACGCGCACGAAAGTCCACTCATCATGTCAATAATTAAGTTGGATAGCACTGTCCTCCCGCACCTACCTTTAAACAGTGCTCTGAAACTTTGGCCTAACACTTAACGTCGGGAAACTTAGACAATACCATAAATAGGAAAGCACGAGCAAAGAAAGTCTTGCTTTCAGATATCGAATTTCCTCAAATTTCAAACCTTAAATTTTAACGAAGGTTTGAAGCGTTATGTTAAACTCTATACTATTCTCATTACGAGTATAATTACCCGAAGTCTTGAACAAACTTTGTTCAAAAGTCATCCAACCGTAATATCATTTAAATGGCGTGTAATGCGGGCCTGCTTCTAACTGAATTCAATCTTAGAAAGGGTGAATATTCCCATTGGCAGCGGATCCTCTTTATGTCCACCTCTATCCAATCTCGGATTAATAAAACTTTCAGAATTAAAATGTACTTGTTTAAAGCGTCGTTTAATAATAGTAATAGAAACCAATCTAACTTTAATGTCGAAATTAGCCTCCTGATTTCGCCAAAACATTTTCCGCGCTTCATTTAAAACCACAGCATTAGAGTTTAGTAAGCAGGATTGATTGGTTATGACCAGGAATGGTTCAAGCGCTCGCAACGACGCGTTACACCAAACCTGCGAGTTAATTCCAAGGAACGAGTCAAGAATTACTTGATGCCATAGCTGTGCTTAAATAATAGTGCAAAACATTCTTTCAACTCAAAATATTATGGTTTAAAGGTTTGTTACATTTATTACACCTTATCCTTAACTTTAGGGCTATATTTATAAACAATTAATTGGCGTCATCAAATAAAAAACTTTGCTGCCCTTGACAGTAATACAATACATCTTAAAACAGCGCCCTTACAATTTCTTTCTAGGCACTAACTTAAATCACGAATCATAGCGTTTTACTAAATACTAACACTTGCCGCGTACAACTGAATTAAAAGTCAAACTGAAACCAATTTGGAGAGTCTGAGCCGACGGGCCGGTCATTTAAAAAAAACGTACGCGATTTCGAAATCCAATATTATATCTTTGGATTTTTTCATTTGGAAATCAAAAATAAAAAAATTACAAAGGATTTCGTCAGATTTTGATATTTTTCTAGTGATTTCATGATTTTTCTTTATATTTTTTTAGATTTCAATAAATTTTCTGAATAATAAATACTGAAGATCAGTCGGTCTTAATTGAAAAAGAAAACAAAAATCTGAGGGCTGAGGTGCATGAGCACACGATGTTAAGTATCAGGGAAAGAAACTGTCCCACAAGGCGTTGCTAACGCCGACTGAAAACTTACTCGGGTAACGAAAGAAAATCGTTCTTATTAAAAGATTATGGAAATTATGGTACTGTAGTGATTAAGAAATATATTGAAAATGTGGTGATTATTATTACTTTTTTGATCCGTTTAATTAGTCGAGCAATGGCCATAAATCTCGGAATGATAAATGCAATGTAATACTTTGAATTGTTAGGAAGTGTTTAATCAGTACACAAAATAATTGGAAATAACGTTAACATAGGGGCCGATTTGCGAAATAAATTTTATGACCGGGGACTAAAGGCAAAAATGTATTTTCAATTTCTTTTCAATTGACTGGCAGATCGATCCGACAATATCTCGTCAGTAAGAGCATTCCACAATGGGACAATCCTTCGGAAAAAGTTTTAAATTGAAGCTAAGACCATTAAACACAGGTGGAGTGGAATGGAGATGGGGCGGGTGGTTCCTTGTGGGAAGCGTCTCTCTAGCGCCACGCCGTGACCAATATTGAAACTATTTCCAATCAAACAAACAGGCACGTGAAATAGCAGAATACATTAGGCCCGTTAAAGCTCGAAAGTCTATCTTATGTTCACTTTTAGAAAGTTGACATTTGGGGTTTGGTATTTTGTAGAATACCGTACCTAGACCGTACAATCATAAAAATTCAACAGAGTAGACGACATAATAAAGGTCGCATGATCTATGCTCTGAAAAGTTTCAGGACTCTCCCGCTAGGGGCGACGACACGCGCTGAAGTTTAAAGATAGGGGTTTTAGCTTATCATTCTAGTCCATTTGTGTTTAATGGTCTTAGGTTGAAGCGAGAGGGATGGTGGAAAAGCATTCGGCTGTGGTCCCTCGTACCCTTGTTTTTCGGCAAACGTTCCTAGTTCTTTTCAACACTAGGCTTTCTCCCAAAAACCTTTCTAAACTTAGCTTCTTTATATACTTAAGTAGGAAAGGAATGAGTCCTTCACGTCAGTGACGCCCAGTTGACGCCTAATGCGACATCCCACCTCTATCACCACTGTTATAACGGCTCTTGAAGAGAAACTTAAGAGATAAACAATGAAACAACTTTATTATTAGAACTCTATCAGACCGAATGTCCTTTTCCATAGTTAAGATTTGATATATATATATACAGAACTTAAAAAACATATATATATACAGAACTTAAAAAACATGTGATAAGGTTAAAAAACAGGCAACATATTAGTAGATTATTTTTCCTGTATTGGAGGAGATCCAACAGGTTCAATCAGAAATAATAAGATTTTTAACATAAAAGAGAAATGAATGTACCGAAATAGAAAAGTTTGAAAAGAAATAATGAAAATTTGAACAAAAACATGAAAAGTTTACAAAAAATAAAACATTTTCAACAAAAATAAGAAAAGTTTGAACATTGGTAAAAAACGTTTCAGCAGAAATAACAAAGGTGTCAACAGAAATGTCTGAAAGGAATAGAGAAGAATTGAACAGAAATAGGGAAAGCTTCAACAGAATTAGGGAAAAATTGAACAGAAATGGGGAAGTTTGAACAGAAATAGTAAAAATTTGAACAGAACTAGTAAAAATGTGAACAGAACTAGTGAAAATTTGAACAGAACTAGTGAAAATTTGAACAGCAATAGTGAAAATTTGAACAGCAATAGCGAAGCTTGAACAGAGATATTGAATGTTTGAACAGAAATAAGGAATGTTTGAACAGAAATAAGGAATGCTTGAAGCGAAATAACAATTGTTTAATCAACAAAAGAAATGTTTGAACTGAAATAAGAAATGTTTGAAATGAAATAAGAAAAGTTTGAACTGAAATAAAAAAGTTTAAACAGAAATAAGAAAAGTTTCAACTGAAATAAAAAATGTTTGAACTGAAATAAGAAATGTTTGAAACGAAATAAAAATGTTTGAACAGAAATAAGAAAAGTTTGAAAAGAATTAAGAAAAATTTGTACAGAATTTAAAAAAGGTTTGAACAGAATTTAGAAAAGTTTCAACAGAATTATGAAAAGATTAAACTGATTTAAGAAAAGTTTGAACAGGATTGAGGAAGGTTTGAAGAAGAAAGAAGAAATGTTTTGAACTGAAAGAAGAAATGTTTTGAACTGAAATAAGAAATGTTTGAAATGAAATAAGAAATATTTGAACTGAAATAAGAAATGTTTGAACTGAAATAAGAAATGTTTGAACTGAAATAAGAAATGTTTGATCTGAAATATAAAATGTTTCAACTGAAATAAGAAAAGTTTGAACAGAAATAAGAAAGGTTTGAACAGAATTAAGACATGTTTGAACAGAAATAAGAATATTTTGAACAGAAACTAGAAAAGTTTGAAAATAAACAAGAAAAGTTTGAACAGAAACAAGAAAAGTTTGATCAGGAAAAGTTTGATCAGAATCAGGAAACGTTTGAACAGAAACAAGAAAAGTTTGAACAGAAACAAGTAAAGTTTGAACCGAAACAAGGAAAGCTTAAACCAGAAGAAAATAGGGGAAGTGGGTAGCCGTAGCCTTGAGCCATACAAGTCGTCCAGTGATTCTCACTTACAATGGTCGATTCCCCTACCACCCTTAAAATTTGAATCTGGCCAATCGGCGCGAAGCATAAAATAGTACCAGATTTCATTGCGAACGCCACCATGTAGCGAACTGTGGAACTAACTTGTGTAGTCTGCTTATATTTCTGCTGTGCTTCAGTTTGAGTTAGGGTTACGTCAGGCAACAGGTTAATGCGGATATTGGTTTAATTAAGGACGAAAATTCGGTTATTTAATAAAATGAATGTCGTTAAGAGAACTCAGTGTGATTTAACGTACAAGGAAACTACCGATAAGAAAACTCAGGCTGTGTTGAAAGGAAAAGTAAAATCTACCCAAACCAATCCCAATGTTAAAAATCAAACAACAACAACTTGGATACAACTTTATTACTTTGAACTCTTCCCTATCACAAGTCAAAACTTCGGACAGGTTAATTTTTTCCCTGGAACCTAGAAATACAATTGTATTTAAAAGTAAAGATATATTTTAAAATAAGTTATGAATTTAGTTCTTACCACTCGATTCCAGCCTCAGCCACTCTGCCTGAGTGCCTCACTGCCTCTAGCAGACGCCTCTAGTCAGTTGGAAGGCGTAGGGCCGTACTGTCCACAGAATAACGTCACTCGTGTGTTAATGCGCGTAAAAATCCTATCTCTCTTCACCCCCACGGGGAGGTAAATGGCGCGAAAAATCCGTAAACGGGACGCCTCGCGAAGTTGCCCAAGCTACCCACTTCCCCTATTTTCTTCTGCTTAAACCGAATCGGGAAGAACCAAAAAATATAAGAATTTACCAAACTCTTATAAAAACCCCAAAAAAAAAACTGTAAAGAAAACGGGTCAAGGGCCGAGCAAGAAAAAATCCAATCTCAATAAAACATCACTCTTTTTCTCTCTTCCTCGACCATACCCAAAAATATCCTAAAACTTTTCAAAAGCAAAAAAAATATCCATGCGTCACACTAAACCCGTATGTAAAAAATTAGAATCCATGCAGTGACGATGGACATTAGAAAAGCCCCCAAAGTTTAAAATACACCCCTTTTCATTGGTCATACAAAAGATTAAAAAACCTGACAAGAGGTTTCTTGTAAAATAAAATTGCCTTTAACAAAGCACTTCCTTTTGAGTGTCTGACTCTCTGAGGAGATAACAACTCAAAACTCGTTAACCTTTAAAACTTCTTAAAAAATTTAGTCTTCATTTAAAATAGCTAAAAAGGAACTATTCCGCTTTAAGAAATAAGAAGAGTTTGATCGGAAGTATGAAAAGCTTCGACAAAAATAAATAGACTTTCAACGAAAATTTGAAAAGTTTGAACAGTAATATGAGAATTTTGAACAGAAATAACAAAAGTTTCAATAGAAATAAGAAAATTTTGAACGGAATAAGTATGTTTGAACGGTAAAAAGAGACGTTTGAATAGTAATATAAAAGTTGGAAAAGGAACATGGAACGTTTGAACGGAAATGAGGAAATTTTGAAGAATAATAAGTAAGGTTGGAATAAAAATAAGAAAATTTTCAGCACTAGTTACAACAGTTCGAACCTTAATAAGAAAACTCTAAGAACAATAACAAAAACTAAGCAGATGATGGGAAAATTCAGCAGATGAAGGAACAATTAAGTAGATGATTTACAAATTTAGCATATGACGGGAAAATCAACTCGATGAAATAAAAATTTCGCAGATGACGGAAAAATTAACTAGATTAATAAAATATTTAGCTGCTGAAGAAGAAATTAAGCAAATGGAAGGTTTATTTTAATCTGACAGGTGCATTTTTCAACCATATTTTCCCAGGTTGACAAAATCGGCATGGCGCCCTTATCTTATGCCCGCGTAGCAGTCCTAGTCTGTCAACTGAAAATTGATTCTCCATAAAAAGAATTCACCCCCCCCTCCCTTAAAGAGATGAAAATTCAGTATTTTTGGAAAGCAGGTTTGTTCCGCACGTGATGAGCTACTCTGCCAAAACTATTCATTTCTTAAAGGGAGGGTGAAGTGGAAAATTAAGTGATTTTTTGCTGATTCTTCTTCTAATTATAAGACCAGTCTGTATAGTGAAACATTAGGAAACACTTCTGAATGATTTTAAAATACAAATTTGGTTCAGATTTTTAGGATAATTTGAAATTAGGACCTCCGACCAATCGCGTAACGCCCTGCCTTTTTGTTGACAAAATTCTCTCCATGTCTCGCACCACGATTGTCACATTGCGCGCAAATTTTTTCAAATCTAGCGCTAACTTTCATTCGGCATGGAGCGTGCCACGAGAATTTTGTTAACAGAAAGACAGTGCGTTACGCGATTGGTCGGAGGTCCTAATTTCAAATTATCCTTAATATCTGAACCTAATTTGAATTTTAAAATCATTCAGAAGTGTTTCATGAATGTTTCACTATGCAGACTGGTCTTATAATTAGAAGATGAATCGATAAAAAATCACTTGATTATCCACTTCACCCTTCCTTTAAAGTTTTTTTTTAATATTTAGTTAAATACCGTATTTAAAAAACATTAGGACGCCACACAATACAACGTCGCCGTAAAATAGTAAAAACCGTCAACGTGGATGAACCCTCCACTCTCAGGCTAAAATTAGCCCCACCTATGTTACTTCATTCTCCACCGCTGTGGAGCGCTGCTTCAAAAGTTCGTTCTCGGTCCTGGCCGAGCTCATCGTCACAACTTTCAGAACTAGAGGTATACGGTAAAAATCTGAGATATGACCTTGATGTTAGATTATCTTCTTGTGTTTGAACAGATAAGAGAATCTTCTACGTTGACAAAGTCCTACCACATATTCTCCCTCCCTCTTCAAATTTCCCTACCGACCATGTCGTCAAAAAAATATAGCGCTAAGTTGACAATGCACTCCCTTCAACATGACGTCCCTACCAACAGTGTACTTCTTCTTGTATTACCCCACCCACGTCATGGCATTTTCCCTACAAATTTCCACGCAAGTCACAAAGTCAACATGGTGCCAAGGGGTAACAGGTTTTTCCCCGCCAAAAAATCTGACGTCAAGTTTGAGAACGCCATCTTGGTGTCAGGTGTCAACTCAGTGTCAGGTGCTAACTCGGTGTCAGGCGTAAAGGATTTATTCCTATCCTACTTACTAAGAACATAATGTTTTGGGATGTGGATAGAATTTTTTCAAGAAATTACATTTTACTTTTTATTTTTTGAATTGTTTAAAGGATTTCGTGATTTATTTATTGCTTTTGGATTTTTTACTTTTTTTCGATATGAGCAAGAAAAATGTTTTTGATTTCCTTCCGGATTTCTGATTTTTTACTGATTTCAGATTTCGAAAGTTTGATTTTGGGGGTGGCTTGCGGGATTTCATGAATGACCAACCCCTCGGTCTGAGCTCTTACCTCCACTGATTTTCTATTTTACTACTATTAAACACTCCTGTTTTTTAATAGTATTTATTTGTTAATAATTGCAAAATTATCTGCAACTCTTTATAGACTTCGAAAGTTTCACATTGAGTTCTTTCAAGTATTAACGTAGAACCCAAAATGGCATTGAATCCATTTAAATTTCTTGGAAATAACCGATATTTTAAATTCAGGTAATCTTCTGCATTTTCAAATCGTGATGTTCTGGGCGATTACAAAAATAACTTTTCTTCATAGGTACGCCCAGGAAACTGGAATAAACGTGACGACAGTTACGGTGAGTTTATGTCAACATTGGTATCGAGTCTCGGAGAATTGCTTTTTCTGATGGAAATTAAACGTTTATTTCTTGTCAGGAAACGTGGGATTTAGAGCGTGCGGGGTCAACTTACAAATTCGTAGCAGAATATCTAAAACGATCCTACAACATAAAGTATACTGCTTTGAATTAAAAATTGGGCCGAACGAGATAGAATTGCGCGATAGTCCTCGCTCGCACGTTCGGTCAAATGAGGGCGCGAATGTTCGAGAATGTCAATAAATTCTTTGCCTTGTTCGACACAATTAATTTGGAAATTTAAACTATTAATCGAGAAGCGTTTGTTTATACGTTAGAAATTCGAGAAATCAAATCGGATTTCAACTACTTTTTAAATCGCAGTCAAAAACTATTAATCGCGCAATTAACAAAATAGTCTCTTGTATACTTTCTATTGTTAACCACGTCTCATAATGGAATATTAGCTAACTTATGGACTTATTTTTATATATCAGTATACTCTATACTGTCGATAATTTATTATAGGGTCTCTTTCGATGAGCATAAAGTTGACTTTTCGGACATTACCACAATATACGATGAGCCTGATGCTTTCAATGTAAGTGAAACGGAAAGAAATCATACCGAAATTAAACAAAGTTTTAATGATCCTTCTTAACTCTGGTTTTAGAAATCAAATATTATCATGATTCCCTTTCCACTGTCGATTTTCTATGGCCGACAAGAAAATTTCACTCCGTCTCCGGTGTTCGAAACTGCCAGGATTATTATAGTGTCAGCCGCCCCGAAAAGAGTCTTGTGCACGTCCTTGTCCTACTTAAATATGGACACGAATGTACACATGGCTGAATATCAATCCAATTCATTTAAATACTTACATTATTCGCTTAATTAGGTGGTGATTTTTATTGGATTTACATTGGTGCTTCTGTCGCTTTTGCTCGCCATTCACTCCATCGTAACCAACAAATACAAGTCGATGACTACCAAGAAAGTTGTCAAGAAAATGGCGCAAGAAACCATAGAAAATGTCTGGGACAACGCGTCGCTTTTGTGCGCCGAACGTAAGTGATGACTTTTATTTAAAAAGATCCCTCGATATGTGAGATTGTAGCACAAAACCGCTACGTATGGAGAATTGAACGTTGCACAGATTGTGTTCCCCTTACGAAAAGTGGATAGCGTTTCAATCAAACACAATAACATTCCATAGCAATTCCCTTCATTTTGCCACACATTACTTGTCGTCTGCTCGCTTCGACGTGGCTAATCGGAGTGACTTTCATTCTGTTTTTCTTGGGTGTTTTCTTGAGTACGGAGTTCACGACGGAAAGTTACAATTGCATCGATACTCTCTCGGACTTGATCAAATCGGGAATTCCACCTACAATGTTCGAAGAATCTGGAACTCTCGACTATCTGAAAATATTGGTAGATAAGCATTTCCGTGTTATGTTATTATATTCTACAAAGACCATTTTTGCGTATATGTAGGCAGCGCAAGACCCAATTGTTAAGGGGTGGCTAGACAAACTCGACAAGGACAATATTTTCACCAACCCTGTGGAATATCTATCTCTCGATGGACACATTCCTCTACTTTCTGGAGAAAAAGCTCTTATCTCGAGAGACACTTTTCTAATTTGGTTCTTGGGACAATTTTTGCTATCAGATTATGAAAATAAAGAATTCTTTCTGAGCAACGGAGGACTTTATTTTTCGCAACAAGAACTTGCCTTCGACTACTTACATGTCATGTACAACACCTCTTGGATGAAAAGCAGCCCCATCGTGCACGAGCTCGCTCAACTGATGTCGGTATGAATTACATAATAAAATCATTAATGAGCTTGAGGAATGTTCTATTACAGCTTGGAACCATTATTATAGGTTTGGACTATCTGGATCTCGAGGTGCATCATTTATTTGGAGAGGTTACTTGGAAGAGACCGATGAAAAGCGCTGCTGATTTGGACCTGAGTAGCGTTAGTGCTCCTTTCTACTAAATTCTCACGCTGCTGTCCGGAACAGTAGCCGTGGTAATTACCGAAATGATCTTCAACCCCTTTTGTAAGACGTAAGAAATTTTATAAGTGCCGAAATGAAATCGAATTTTTCTATTATCCACCATATGTTTTCCACTTAAATCAAGGGCACGAACATAATTGCTCCATTTCACTTAACTTTAAATGTTCCCTTTAAGTTATAGGTGGTAATCACGAACTCATTGATAATTTAATTGCAATTGAGTGTAAAATTAGTTAGCAATCCAATACATATTAAATGTGTTACATACTGGCATCTATCTACATCATCTTCGTTAAGGTTAAGACATACGCGGCGAACGGCTAGGGTTACGAGAAACGTCTAGCCTCTCAATGGTGGGGCTTCCACAAAAGTCCACGCAATTGCGCTGTTCTTTTCCATAGCTAAGATTTGAAACCTTTATATACTACCGATGTGAGTAAGGCGAAACATTAGTATTAGTCTAGTTCCTCAAGAATGTTCAAAAGTTATTTTTTAAAACGATGAAACGCTCAATAAGCTGAATAACTATCAAATAAAATGTATAATATTAATTAAATATTAATATAATCTTGTGTGTCAACTTAGACACAAAGAATAACATAGTCGGCTCGGATAGGGGTGTGCCTGTATGTGTGTCCTTCGATCACTAGTGCACCGCTTTAGCAGTTCGCCTTTTAAAGAAATCCTACATAATCTTAATATTTTCCTTTTTCCATAATACAAAGTGAATATGGGGAAATATTTTTTGTGATTACGATGCATTTAGTAGTTTTGTAGCTTTAAGGCTCTGTTTCATTTTTATATGCCACGGATATTTTTTAATATTATTATTTGAAATAGCTTTTTATATTACTTGAGCTATACTACATCTGTATATAGAATAATTCTCGCTTTAGTGATTACATGAAGAAAGCTAAGGCCTAGATGCTGTCTTATAAATCAAGTATTATCAGTAATTGGCTTAGTGAACCAAAGATAATATAATTGAGACCTGAGGTGAAGTAAATTATGGGTTTTGATTTGCGTGTCTGTAATGAATTGGCATTAACGGTTGGGAATGAGCCGAAAGTTAAATGCACGTTTAAATAATAAGGCTTAGATTTTATAAAAGAAGAAAGTATCATGGTGGCAATTAGATCACCGAAAGGGTTAATCGTAATCGGGTTGTAGCTTCGGAGTTTTCATTCTTATTGTGGTGCATTTTGACTTTCATTGCGTCTAACCATAAATCAGCTTTGGTGATTATTAACGTTAAAACCCGCGTTGGCAAACTAAGTATATAGTTGAGGTGAAACGAGACAATAGTGTTTATACTGCAAAACCAGTTGTGAATGTAGTTATGAGAATGCAGGGTTAATAGTTGAGGCGTAGACAACTGGACCTTTTAAAACACATAAAGACTATATTTCTCCTAAAAGTTATGCACTTAATTTCCTGTTTTTCTCCATTGACTGATTTCATGTGTCCAAGGCACATTCTTATTGGATGTAAAATGTCATCTGCTTTACTATATATTCTCTATGCTTGGAATGCTGCTTTAAGGTTAGTTCCCACTTGACCGGAAACACGACGGAAACACTGCGTAAGTACCTCTGCGGTAAAACATCTTCCGCCTAACGTTACCGAAACAGCTTTCGGTCGAACAGAATTGGTGTTCTATTTTTGAAGCAGAGGCCGACGTAAAATTATTTTCATAAACGATCAAAATTCGTTTCGGGATGAAGCTTTTGCTGACGTCATAATAGGGGAGTTTTTTTATCGCCGCTTTGAGTTTTTTTTTCAACTCGCCAGTCGCCATTGCCACCTTTGCATGTTATGAACTTTTAGTTTGAATTCTCTAATCGGATTTGATCGCTAGTCGCTATTGCCGTGTTTGTATGTAATAAACCTTTGATTTGAATCTCTGACCCTAATTTGGTAGAGATTAAGATACCATCAAGGGAAAATCAAAGGCCAAGGCTTAAGTTCTTCAAACTCGTGCCACGTGACTACCTGCCGACCGCCCCTTTTGTTCTGAATTCGGTCGTATGTGTGAATCGAGCGAGGCATTTTCCCAGACATTTTCCAGGGTTTCTTGGGCCATTTTCTTAACAAATTTCCTTTTGGGCACCGATTTGTATTTGTTGGTTACGATGGAGTGAAAAACAAGTAAAATTTACAGAAGGACCAACGTTAGAACTAATAAAATCAGCACCTGAATGAAACAAGAAGCTAAACTCCATGATTTAGGTGTTACTTAAATTGTTAGAATGAAATTTACTTCGGTTTGCATATTTAAGAAGGTCCAGAAAGTGGACGTAACTATGACTTTTGTGCTGAACACGATAATCATATTGCTCATACTGACGGGTGGAGACGGATTGAAATGATCCAATCGATTTTGGAAAAATGAGCTTTGCTCGTCCCACGCCATAACATGAGATTTCTAAAACCGTCGTAAGGGTTAACTACTTTGTACTCCGGTTCCTAATCAGAGTGTTTTAATACTAGCAAGAAGGAATTTACTATAAGAAGACATAAATAGCGAAATTTTAGGCTTCTACCCTTACGCCGGTGTTAGTGGACAAGTTAGCCCCACCTCTTTCATGTCCGTCATTGATCTGCGTATTCCTATTGGATCCCGTGGGGATGGGTCATACAGACGCGAATGACGCATTCCGACCAGAGAAAAAAGCCAAAGAAACAGAAAATGGAGGCTACCAGCGGTGCTGAAACGGTTCGCGAATGGTTTTTTTCACTCACTCACTCTCATTCACTCACTCACTCAGTCACTCACTCACTCAGTCAGTCAGTCACTCATTCACTCACTCACTCACTCACTCAATCACTCATTCACTCACTCACTCACTCAGTCAGTCACTCACTCAGTCACTCATTCACTCAATCACTCTCATTCACTCACTCACTCACTCACTCAGTCATTCACTCACTCACTCACTCACTCACTCAGTCAGTCACTCAGTCACTCATTCACTCACTCACTCTCATTCACTCACTCACTCAGTCGGTCATTCACTCACTCACTCCGTCACTCATTCACTCACTCAGTCAGTCACTCAGTCACTCAGTCACTCACTCACTCACTCACTCACTCACTCACTAGTATATAGAGGTCTTTTCATTTCGTGTTATATCTTCCATCGCTTAAACCTTATTCTAGGTTATTTGATTTGTTAATTCAGTCGTTGAACTCGTTAAAGACACCAATAATCCTTTGAAATAACAATGTTCGGCTCTGCGAAGCAAAATGCCCCTTCGTCGTAAGATTATTTTCATATCTATACTTCTCGTATTAAATTTCGATAAATGTCACGATGAAATTTTGTAATAGAAATAATATGGTGTTTCCAAACGGATTTATGTACTAAGAACGTTGGATCATACCTTTATCCTCTGTGACCATCCTCGCATACTTCACCGAGAAACTTCGCCGGCTTATATGTTGACTCCACCCAGAGACTTTGTATATAGCGACTTCTAGTCGTCAAAATAGTCATTCTGATCTCTATTTTCCTGGTTTAATAATTCGTTCGGAAAGTGCGGAAGTGGTACAAATGCAAAAGCGACAACAATGCGATATAACTCTCGCTTTAGTATAATTCAGTTTTTACGTTAAACAATAATTTCTATCAGTATGTGGTTTTTCTTGCTTTGTACTCAATTTATTATTTTAGTACAATTTTTACTTATTATTATTTACTTGGCTTTTACAGTAACTATCTTTAAAGCACAAAATATAGGAGAATAAGTCCGATAGATGGTGAGCGAGAGTTTTGAAATATTAAGCCACTCCCATCAAAACATTCAAAGTAGTCGAGGACAGGTAGAGAATTTTCTACGTTCAACGTTTTTCTTGCATTAATCCGTTTTTGGTGTTACGGAATGATTGTTGTATAAATGCCTAAACATGACATTCTTGAATCCATATATATATATATACAAACTTCTAATCATATATGTATTACTGTCGTGTATAGCTGCTGTTCTCCCCCGTACTCCATAGGCAAAAGTTACCCAGGGACCCTATTCTCTAACTACATTTGGATCGTTCCTAATCCAAATGATTTGGATTTGGGGTCGGCTCATCCCCAAATGACACAAATCCGTATTCTGTAACTCCAAATCCCTTTTCATTTGGTTCAAACCCTATCCAAACATTTGGCAAGCCAAATGGCCGGCCAAATCGTCATTTGGATAGCTCTTTTCCCCATTTTCACCCCGTTTGTGGTCGCTATTTTTTTTAAGGGGAAAAAATTTGAGAGTGGGTTCTTTTTCGTGGTCATTTTCATATTTTTTGAGGATTTGCTTATGGATGGATTTTAAATATAATATAAAGTAGGTTTCAAGCTTTAATATAAGCCTAATATCATAATTTTCCACCTTTTTATTGTCCCACAATCTATATCTAAACTTGGCCCTTTTTTAAGGCGGTGAATTTGCGCTAAGCCTTGGCTTACCGTTAATTTTGCCATTTAAATGTTTTCCTCTCGTTGCCCGTTACTTCGTCTTCTCTTATCGTCGTGTTTTTAAAGTTTAGACTTTGAAAGTAGTGCTTTGTTTTCTTAAATTTAACTTAATTGTATAAGATTTCAATATTATAATTGCGTTAAACGTCGGTATTTACGAATTCAAGGGACGCGCCTTGAATTTGAATTTCGTTCCCTCGAAGACACCCCCTTTAATGGGGAGGAGGCTTTTTCTTTATCGCCGTCTGTCAGTCCCAAAACAGCTGTAGAGAGAAATGTTATTTACTAAAAATGTATGTGGTCAGTGTGTTGTTTTTGCATTTTAATGCTTCTAATCGTGGTGCGCGTCGAGGTTTACGAATCCAACGTGTGTTGCGAAATGAAAATCAAGGGTGGATACTTTAAGATCTATGCTTTTAAAGGAATTTGACGGCGAAAGTCAGTAGTGATAGCTACCTAGTTGCGCAGAGATCCAAGATGGCCGCCACCCCAAGATGGCCGCCACTACCCAACTCCAACCAAACTTCCAACCCTAGATGGTGTTATTTTATGGAGAAATCTTACCTGATATTCCCTACCTTCCACCGTGCTAGGGGTATTCCTGCCTTCCACCATGCTATGCCCCAAACAAGTCTAAACCAACCCAGACTTGTGTTACTTTGCCAGATTTCTGTTTGAATTTCCCGCCATAAGCCCATGTCTGAGAAACAAAAGCCAAATATACGAATAAAGATTTTTTAATAACAAGAAAGCAGCATCAGACATTACAGAATAACAAGAATATAGATATAACAAAAATATCAACATTGTTTGTCAGCGTCATCAAGAAGGTATAACAAAAATATCGACAAACTTTTGATACCTTGCGGTTCGATCACGGTATCGACTGGACAATATAAGGTCAGTCCGTCGGACTGGGGCGTAGCGCGGCGTAAGATAAACGATGCCGGATGAATTTTGATGAAAGACAGGCAGGGTAATCGAGGATTGTTAGAGAAAGATATTTTAAGTGAAGTCCTCCATTGGTTCTCGAAGATCATGGGCCGAGGCTTGGTTGTTTTTTTGTAACTTCTTGTGTCCGAAATGTATCCAGCGTTGAGGAGGGCCGCGTTGATGCCGTGAAATTGTTAAGCTTGAGACGGACATCGAGACACCCACTGAAGAGAACGTGTTTCATTTGGTGCAAGGTACGCAGAACTTTATGCGCGAGCTGGGCTTGTGAGCTTGTACGGGCCATGTCCCAAAAAATTCTTTGTTGACCCTTTACCTCCCGAAGGAAGTTACATCCGAGGCACTGCGAGGCTTGGTCTTCTGGTCCAGGTCTGGTTGTTTGCACCGCTCTTTATGGCCCCCGACTTTGTGAATGAAATCAAACCACAACCAACAAGCTTTGTTCGTGCATTCTTATGGCTGAAGCGACTTCACACAACTTTTACGCAACTTTTAAGAGACCAACTTCAAAATTTTCTATGATGGAAAACGCGTAAAATTAAGTCCTGGCTCAAACAACAAGACCAGTCGCAAGTAATCAAACTAGGCAGGTCTGGTTGTTTGCGCCAGGACTTCTCCTTCATTGCAGCGTCATTTGCGTCCACACAACGGACTACCGCAATGAAGGTCGATTCATGAGCCTCCTCAACATTATTCGACCTGGTTTTTTGTTCTATTTCCTGCATTTGGTCCCGAACCATGGCCGACGTTGAGTGGTGGGCCGCAAAAATGCGACTTCACGCAAATTTCCGCAACTTTTGTGCATGTAACCAGTAAAGATTACAAAACAAGTTACGGAAATCGAGGCACATGAATCGAATTTGGTCTCTTCCCAGACTATGACTGAGAAGAGACGGATGGTAAAATCGAATTTGGTCTCTTCTCACGCAACAAAAGCTGTGTGAGTCCACGATCGCCGGGTAAAGACATCTTCGTACTGGTACTGAGTAGTTTTATGGATAAGCGTCTAGTTAAACAACTGATAACTCTCTCTTTAAAACACGGTTCTTATATACTAAAATATCGAGGTCAAATTTAATATTAGAAGAGTTCTCTAGGCAATGCTTTCGATAAATTTATTTGTTACCGACCCCTCAATCTTTAATCTATTTTATTGGATGCGGTTTAATTAACTATTGACGTAGATGGTTCAAGGATGGCGACTTAAAACTTTCCTTGTTTTGAGGAAAATATTTTATTGGAAGCGGTTAGGGTTTAATTAACTATGTACGTAGATGTTTCAAGGATAACGACTTAAAACTTTCCTTGTTTTGAGGAAAATATTTTATTGGAAGCGGTTAGGGTTTAATTAACTATTTACGTAGATTTTTCAAGGGTAACGACTTTAAAAGTTTAAGAATTTTTAAAGTTTTTGATGAAGATAAACGGCCTGTTGTTTAAGATCGTCCATAGCTCAGTGGATAAAGGCAGGGTCTACTAATGTAATACCAAAAAAGGTGGCGAGTTCAAATCCCGGCCAGTCTACCGAGCTATGGACGATCTTTTTATGTATAAAATAAGGTTTGTTTAAGAAGTTGGGGTTAGTTGATAAACAGGCGTTAGTCATGAATGACGACTTCTTTTTAACTCTAGCGTCTAATACGTGTCTCGATATATATCCAAACAATACCCAATCAAGTTTTAAAAATTATTTGCATCAACCTTTGAACTTGACTAGTGATTATGAAGTTGGGTTGGCAGAAATCATATTTCCAAATCATTGGGTGAATATAAGCGAAGAGTTTAACAAGTTTGAAATTCAGGTCGTAACTGACCCAAACCGTGACAACTATGCAGCTGTTAGAGAGCCTGTTGAATATCAAAAAATAGAGATACCAGTCAATCGTTATACCAAGACCAAAGAGTACGAACTGCCCCAAAATTTTGTCGAGCTGTTAAATGATGATGTAAACAGTCATCCGTATTTAAAAGGCAAATTATCTTTTAAATTAGTGAATAAATATAAAGACGGGGCCCTAGGAAAAGAGTTAGATACAAACTTTCCCGTTTACCTGCAAGTTTTAGGAGAGGAAAACATACGGTTCAAAATACCAGCTGATTCCCCCTTGGCCACGCTATATGAATTTAAGGAGAATAATTACGAAGATGTTCCCTATATATCCAAATATCCTGTATCAAAGCATGCTAAAAATATAGGTTTAAATTACACTAACAATTACGTGGAAATCGAAATTGATAATGTTGGAGATAGTTTTAAAAAAAAATTTGATTACAAGTACATTCCTAAGGCAGGCATTAAACGTAAAACAAGCCACGAAGTTCCGCCGATAAGAAAAAAACCTCAACCGGAATATAGGCCTGTACCGCCATCTATAACTATTTTACCGCGAACTACGCCTTTTCTTCCGATACCTATTGCTACGACTGAACCCGTAGTACTTGTACAACCACAGCCAGCTAAAATAACCCCTCCACCCAAAATAACTTTTCCAAAACAAACAACTTCAAAACAAAACCCCCCTAAACCTGACTTACCGAAACCCTACTATCCAAAGCCCAAACCACCTAAGCCTGAGTTACCAAAGCCAAAGCCAAAGCCAAAACCTCAGCCACCCAAGCCTGAACTACCGAAGCTTCCAGCTCCGGATCCCCCCAAAATACCAGCTCCGGATCCCCCCAAAATACCAGCTCCGGATCCCCCCAAAATACCAGCTCCGGACCCCCCTAAAATACCAGCTCCGGATCCCCCCAAAATACCAGCTCCGGACCCCCCTAAAATACCAGCTCCGGATCCCCCCAAAATACCAGCTCCGGATCCCCCCAAAATACCAGCTCCGGACCCCCCTAAAATACCAGCTCCGGACCCCCCTAAAATACCAGCTCCGGACCCCCCTAAAATACCAGCTCCAGACCCCCCTAAAATACCAGCTCCGGACCCCCCTAAAATTCCAGCACCCGAGGTTCCGAAACCCTCTACCTTTGAACCACTGACACCGACCCCCTCGCCAACAGAGGTTGAGGAAATATATATATTTCCAGACCCCTCAAAACCTGACTTACCGAAACCCGACTCACCGAAACCCGACTTACCGAACCCCGACCTATCGAAACCCGACCTATCGAAACCCGACCTATCCAAGCCTGATCTCTCAAAATCTCCAGACTCTACAACATCCTCTACTTTTGAGCTACCCGTATTACCGACCCCCTCCCCACCATCGGTTGATGAAAAACCCTTGTTTCCGCAGCCGGTTGATCCGCCAAAGAAAAAACCCGAGCCAATTATCTCTGAAAAGCCTAAGCAAATTAACCCCGAAGATTATGATAACTATAAAATATTGTTCTTACCTCAAACTTTTAAAGCCAGTAAAACGCCAGAAAAAAACGCCGAAGGGCTTTATCGAGCCGTAGCCAACACTTTAGAAAAATTAGTAATAAATAAAATTCAATTCACATATCACGTAGTAGATAATTGGGGCTATGCTATCGTGTATAATTTCAAAACACCGGAATGGGTGGAAATTAAATTTTCTCCCCAATTAGCTAAATTGCTCAACCTCGACCCCGATAAATATTATACCGGAAAGCAGCAATGCGGTCCCTTAAGCCTCACGATACAAGAATATACCATAAATGAAAACAATGCCTATCTAGAATATCGAGTCAATAGAACCATTAAGCATTATACCGCCGGGGAGGAGCCATGGATTTATTTATTGTTCTCGGTGTCAGGCGAGTTTAAAGCGAAACAATCTTTGGAGGATGATTTTAAAATTTATTATGAAATCGCCGAAGAGCTCAAAATAAGCTCGAACAACCACGATCCTTTAAGATTGCACAATGCTGAATTTAGCGTTATTAAACAAGGAGCGGAGCATTATTTTAGAGTCCATTGTCCGGCAAAAATTGAAATGAAATTTTCGCCGGATTTGCAGGATATATTAAATTTAGAAAATGAATACGTTGGGGGGACGTTTCTATCCAAGAGGCCTCTAGAGCGTAATTTTACGCATTTTAAAACTACTAACAGTACAGGCGTGTCATATCGCGTCCACTTTTCATTAATGTATCTTTTTATAAAGACGGAGACAACGAAAATCAAAATACCGGCGCGTGAATATACCTGTGATCTTACCCCGACCGGTGCGGTAATCCCCTTTTCGCTACATTTGAAAGTGATTAACAAATTATTAGAAGTTCAGCAATTTATGACTCGCCGTCATTTTAAAATCTTTATTCTCAAAACGGCTCCAGAAAATAGATACTACACGCGTCTCGAAATAGAGCGAGGTGTTCGCGTCTCGGTAGCTGGACCGATGGCCAAGTTATTTAACATTCCCGAAGAGGGAGAAGTTTTGCAACATAGCCACTCGGGTGTAGCGTTGGTGAACCCCCGATTGAGATCAATGACACTGACAGAGGCTAATAATTTTTGGACTAGCGAATACGATGTTGATAGATTTCCAGAAGATCCCGACTATGCTGACCAACCGTATGTACCCGGATCTCAAGGCAAACGAGTTGACAATTACGCGTGCGAGATTCCTCCCGGGGTATACTATCATATTAGCGATGTTTTAAGTGCTATGAGCGAAGCCATGTCGCCGACGCATAGAAAAAGTCTAAAATTTTGGCAGAATGTAGACGGAACCGTGACGGTTTCAAAACTGAACGATACGGTCTCAATTTTGTTTCCCAAAACAACACCCGGAAGAGGCCTGGGACGATTGTTAGGTTTTAGTAGTAAGCAGTTGGATCGGTATATCAACAGCGAGACGTCAGAGTATCCCGCGGATATCATGAGAGGCGTCGATGCCATGTTTGTTTATACCAATATTATCCGTCAACAAGTAGTGGGTGGTGGTCAAGCCCCTCTGCTACGTTTCATAAAAATGCCGGCTTTTTCGCTGCTAGACGAAGAGAACCAGGAAATATTAAATAATATCGACTTTTATCCAATTTCAACTAGCGATATACAGGAAATTGAAATTGAATTGAAATCCGATTACGGGGAAAATATCCCGTTTAATTTAGGCAAAGTATATATTAAACTGTTTTTTAGGCGTCGACGTCAATAGAACAGGAGCAATGGTGCCTAATAGATATACTCTGTATTTCCAAAGAGGATCGTCTCTGCCATCTTTACACGCGAACGTTTTCCAATCCGGAGGTCGCTTCAGTGTGGGCGGTATCTTTAATTCTTTATTGCGCAAAATTACACCCTTTATTAGGCCAGCCCTTAGTACGCTAGCGTCCGAAGCTGTGGGTTTGACAGGCCGAGTTATTAGCGATGCTCAAAACCCCACCATATCACCACGTGAATCTATTAAAAGAAATGTCAAACAATCTATAAATTCCCTACTACATAAAGGCGTGGACCGGTTCGTCAACACTCAGAGCGGGACGGGCCGAAAACGAAAGAGGACTGCTAAAACAAGCCGGAGCAAACGTGTTAAGCGACGCACTAAACGCGATTTTCTAGACTAAACATGTCGACCTACGAAAGTGTTCTATCCGATTTTGAAGTATTTGAAAAGCCAGTGGTGAATAATAATATTGTGGGGACTAAAACGACTGCTCATTATCCAATTGCCCCACTAACTAATGCTAAATATGTAGAATTTATCATTCCTCCCTCAAACAATTATCATGATTTGACTAAAACTCTTTTGAGAATAAAATTTCGCGTTTTACACGAGGACGGCACGGCCGTTCCAGATGCGGAAAAGAAAGTCTCGGTAACAAATTTAATAATTGCCTCGCTATTTTGTCAAGTAGAATTATTTCTTAATGGCGTTGCCATCCAGCAACCTAATAATATGTACCCATATATGGCCTATTTTAAAATACTTTTAAATTATGGACAAACGGCGGCCAATTCCTGGTTAACTTCTATGTTATATTATTTGGATACCATTATCGATCCGGCGACGGCTTTAGAAGACGCCAATATTAAAAAAGAAGATAATGGTATTGGTCGTCGCGCTAAACGCGTGGCAAAATCAAAGACGTGCGATGTAATTGGCGAATTATTTCTGGATATGTTCAAAACGCCCAAATTCTTACTAGATAATATCGAGGTGCGAATTAGACTTCATCGAAGCTCCACGGATTTCGCTATTATTCACAATGAAACGGGCAAAAAGTATAAGATTGATTTAACGGAATGCACCTTGTTTACGCGCGAAATTGAGGTTAATCCAGAGCTGCAGCTAGCTCACGCTCAGATGTTAAACTCGGGAATAAACGCTCGCTACGAAGTAAACTCTATTGTTATGAAAAATTTCTTAATAACCACCGGAACGCAAGATTTTATTAGGGACAGCCTGTTTACGGGGCAATTACCCTCGCGAACTGTCGTGGCTTTCGTTACTAATAAAAAATTTGTAGGGGAAGCAACTTCCAACCCCCTGGATCTCCAACATTTCAAACTCGATTTCATGCAATTCTCTTTAAATTCTCAAAATTATCCTGATATTCCCTTTACGCCTAATTTTGACGACGATCAATACGTTAGATGTTACATTTCTTTATTCGAGGGGCTCGAGATATTAGGTCTTGACCGGGGAAATATAATTTCTTACGATTTATATAAGAAGGGCTTTTTTGTCGTTGTTTTTGATTTGAGTAGAGAACATCTCGCTTCGTTAGGTTTAAATTCCATGCCCCAGACTGGTAACTTGCGGTTATCGTTAAGATTTAGCTCTCCGCTAACCGAAAACGTCACGTGTATTGTCATGGCCGAATTTCCAAACAATCAGTTAATAATATCTAAAAACAGAGAAATTATTTATAATCACCCCAACGTATAAAAGACTAAAACTTTATAAATACAATATCAGTCGCGAGCCAATATGCACCCAGTACACACCGTCACGCCAAAGCTCGACATTTGCGTCATTGAGTCAATTGAACCTAAAATATTAATTCAAAGATCGGATACGCGTACAAAAACTATATTAAAACCTAACGCCTGGTACGCTTTGTTTCGGTTTCAAAATGAACTCACGTCCTTTTTTGACGGAAAAATACCTCGCTATCATATTTGGTTGCCCGTCAAAGAGCGCCTCAAGCTGGAATGCTTCGTCAACTCGAAAGATGAACGTATAATCGATCTTCGATACTATGAACGAGGCAGCGGCAGTCGTTATTTCCTGAACTTTAGCACCAGCGAAGGATTCAGCCTGAACAAAACAGGATGGCAGACATTGATTGATTTAAAGCCGCTGATTGACGAGGATCTCAAAGCTAAAGGGATAGCTGTCTGTCGCATGCGCGAATTAATTTTAAACGAGCTCACTACCACTTTGTTTGACGTCACTTCCACTTGCGCCAACGTCGAGTGTCGAAAACAAATATGCCACTCTCAAAGCTGCTCGGAATTTGACACAAATTTCAGCGATCGAGTCGAACGTAATTTGCACGAAGCGCTGCCTCAATTGGATCGTGAGAAAATTTTGCATCAATTTGAGACTGAACACGGATGGATCGAGGATCAAGAGGATATTTACGCTTATTTTGTCAACAGTTTTGCCGATTTAAAGAATGCCTTGATTTATGGCTATTAAAATAAATGTACTGATATAGCGTATTTGTTTAACTGATATTGTTTTTATAAAATACCTTTGTGTGTATTAAATAAAGTTGATTATTGGGAAACCATTTAGTCGTTATTTATACTTGTTAAGACATGGACGCTAAAATTAGAAAAATTTATTACGACGTGGCTAATCCGGCCGCCTATGGGTCGCTAGCGAGGTTACAAAAGGCCTTACCGCACGTGCCAAAAGCAAAATTAGTCGCCTTTCTCGAGAAACAACCGGCCTACACGAAACACCGATTTCGACGTTTCCGATTCAAAACCAACCAGGTGTACGCTTCGAGCATGGACGATGTTTTTCAAGCTGATTTGTTGGATCTACCGAAATTGAAACGTTTTAATAAAAATGTTCGCTATGTTTTGTGCGTCATTGACGTCTTAAGCCGCTACGGATGGACAATACCTCTTAGAAACAAAACATCTGGCGAGGTTATCGAAGCTTTTAAAAAAATATTTCGAGAGAGGATCCCTTTAAAAATATACACTGACTTTGGTGGGGAATTTAGTTCGCGCAACTTTGCTTCCTTCTTGAAACGGCACAATGTGCAAATACATTTTGCCCGGAGTCAGCATAAGGCCAGTCTAGCGGAACGCTTTATTAGAACAATTAAGGAACAAATTGCCCGGGTTATTACAGCCACAGGGAATAAAAATTACGTTAAATATTTACCTTTAATTACTCAAGCCTATAATGAACGGGTTCATTCAACTACTGGAATTGCACCGGCTCATGTTAATATAGATAACGAGTCAATCATTTGGAATAAACTGTACGGGAAATCAAACGGCATTAATCGATACGCACCGAGGCTTAAAGTTGGCGATCACGTGCGTCTCTCTATAGCTAGTCGGGTATTTAGAAAAATTAGCTCGGGTGGCACATTTACTGACGAAATATTTCGCGTTGTTGACGTCATACCCAGGTCACCACCCGTCTATCGCGTAGCGGATTTAAAGGGGGAGCAAATTTTGGGTGTTTTCTACGGCGCCGAACTACAAAAAGTCTCGTTACCTGAAACGGGCCTTGTCAAGAATAAATTATGAACACTTCGCAAATAAACGCTCTTTTAACTTGCGACAAAAGAACGCGACCCTACTATTTAGGATGCTTCCCCGTAAATAAACTCCCAGCACATCCTAAAAGGCCCAAATTTTGCTTTATATTCAATAACGAAGCAGCTGGAGAGGCTGGAGAACATTGGATAGCATGCTTTTCTAACAATGACACGGTAGAAATGTTTTGCACTTACGGAAAGTCGCCGCGATACTATAAAGTTAATTTAAAACGATACGGGAAACGAGTTGTTTACAATAAACAACAAATTCAACATCCATTTTTTCAACTGTGCGGTCTGCATTGTAGTCTGTACCTAGCGCTCCGTTGCGAGGGCGTGGCTAGACAGACGATATTAGACGCTATTTACGCTGATAACCTTAAACTTAACGACTATGTCGCCTTATTATATTTATCTTTACATTTAAAAAAACATGTACACAGATATTGTTCACAATAAAACAATTTTTTATTTGTCTTAATATTACATTTAATCAATATCACGCCATTTATGGTGTTTAGCTCTTCGTTCGTTAGATGGCACTACTGGACCGAGATTTTGAAGTTCGTCTTTCTTTTTCCGAGGTTTTTTCTGTTTTTTCTTGTTCTTCTGTTTAGCGGAGGCCGTCTCAAACAGGTTTTCCAAGTCCGTTAAATTGTCCCCGTTTGCCTCCGCTAAATTCTCTTGTTCATCGACAAT
Source organism: Phalangium opilio (assembly GCF_054372755.1). Lineage (NCBI taxonomy): Eukaryota > Metazoa > Arthropoda > Arachnida > Opiliones > Phalangiidae > Phalangium > Phalangium opilio. The sequence goes on from NW_028324198.1 coordinate 4,103,462, forward strand.
TTCTTCTTGAAAATCGTCGTCGTCGGGATTTGCATAACCAACAGCCTCTTCTTCTAGCTCTCTTTTTGGCGTAAAAAATGTGTTTTGCAAACGATTTGCAAGAACTTCGGCCTGCCGTTTCACCATATCTCCAACATAGGTCGGCCCATATTGCTGGTAAAAATCTTCTCGTGTTGGTGTCCCCGCAGCCGTTTCGCTTTTAAAAACCTTTTGCCGAGGCTCGGTTCGTTTAGGCGTAGTAAAAGAACTGCCCGACGCGCTTGTTGTCGGTGATGACGTGGCATAGTTCGGCCATGACAATTGTTTTTTTCGCGGGGGCATTTTAGGGGTGACCGGTAATGGCGGCGTGGGGACATTGGACATTGCTTGTGTTACGACCTCAAATTTAGGTAAAGGAATTTGTTTCTCGATACTTAAATATTTCTTAAAAGCGTCTAAATATTTATATAATTTATCGTAAGCATTCAATGGCGATTTTAAAATATCATCAATCTCTCGGTCCAAGACCGAGTGTTCTTGGGCAGCTGTTGAAGTTACTGCGCTAGCGGGCACAAGCACCATTTGTTTCATAGTTTAGCAGCTATGGCTTGGACAATTGAGGGCAGGATAGCTGCAAGCAACGTCGTAAGAAAGCCACCTGATTGCTGCAACAACAGCTTTTTTTTGCTTTTCTGCGACAAGGTACTTGATCCTAGTTGTCTAATAATTTTCTTGTACTTTGCTAGCTTTTTCTTACGGTCTTTACTCAAATAAATGCCCCCGCCCTTTAAATTCTTACAAATTGTCTGAATGCTTTTTAATTGGGGCGTGCTACTATTGTTTAAGAGGGTTCGCCGTTGTTTACAGCTAGTTTGACGCAAACTTTGTAAATAAGGGACAAATTTGGCAAACTTTGTCGAGGGACGGGCTACGACGAGTCGGGAGCGTTTTCCTGATCGATGTTTAACGCGTGGGGCCATTATTCAAATGACAATTAAATTTAATCGACATAGACATACATAGGCGATTCGTGAGGTAGAACACGCGACCTTAATCGTAAATTTTCCGGAGTTTCTTGTTTTAAATCAATTAACAAATAACTATAGGGTTCTTTAGTGGCTAGCCTGTACGCATCCGTAATACGTCTCGGGTTATCTGGACTTATTTGTTGCGCTAAATATCTAATAGAGGCAACATCTCGAGGATTTTTCATTATTATAAAATAGGAAGAGTTTTGAGAAATTATCCGCGATTGGCTACCCTTGGGAAACAGTTGTTGAGTAATAATAATGACCGTATACCCTAAATGATGCGACGTCACGCACACTAAATCGGCAATATGAGCTTGCTTAAATAATTGACTAGCTAAGTCGTCTAGTATCAAGTAGGAATCGCGATTCATTTCCCAAAAGTCTGGATCAGCCGTTGGCAATCCTTGAATAAATTGAATTCCCGGAATCAATTGTTTCAATTTTTCGTAGTTTGGCTGCCAGGCCGCGTAGCAATAAATAACCTTTTTATGCGGTGGGTCAAACATAAGCTGATGATTTTGCAATAAGTTACTTAAAAGAAAACTCTTCCCCGCTTGCGTTGGCCCCACGATTAGAAACTGAGCGGGTGTTTGGAACTTTAAAAAATGTGAGACTGACTCGGCTGGATTCATCTTGATTAATAAACATTTTTATTTTAATTAACAGTTTATATATATATATATATAATCAAAAATACAATTAACCCAAAGACCCTTAATAAACACAAATTAGAAAATATTTCAACAATATAAACGAAGCCCTTTTACCCAAAAAAAAATTCCCCTATGAAGTAATTGTTTTTTTAAAAAGTTTCTCTTCTAATTCCAGACAACGCTGGCGGAAGCGTTGGGCGTTGAGGAGGTTAAAGTTGACGCGCGACTCGGAGGGTGGTAAGATGTAAACACGCACTACTGTAGCAAACACGACGGATGGATGCGCACGCGCACTTTTTCGGTTCCCGACCGCTCTTCGTTGGTGGTGGTTGGGCATGTCTGAACCAGATGGTCGCAAACATCCGTGCCCTCGTTGGTCGGGAAGTCGGGAAACCCTTGCCGCAGTGGTTTGTTGTTGCACGGCTTTTTGGAAACCATCGCGCACGATGGACTGTGCTTACGATGTTCCCTGGATGGACTGTCCGTGCAACGCCACTGGTACAGGGCAATGCCGCAAAAGGCGCAGCGCGTCGTCTGTGTTTCTACATCTGCAAGATAGAAACCGTCTTTGGCCAGGGCTTCGATGGGAACGCAAGATTCCCACAAGCCCTCGAAAGTATGTCTTCGCCTAGCCTCGTAATTCATGCGAAAGAGATGTTGAAGCGGATGCTGACTCTTTAAAACCGTACGGTCGACTGGTTGTCAAATCGGCGTTCAACAATCTCTTATTCGAGGTTTGGCGAAATCTTTTGGTGATTTTAACGGCCTCTAGCTGCAGCTTGTATTTGTCCCGTTTAAAATTAAAAGGGACATTGACTGTAACTTCCTTTTCCGGATTCATCGCCACACTTTCAAAGGTTTCAAAGTCAAGTTTTTCCAGATTTTCTCGATTTAACGTCAACCCTTTAATTTTCTTGACTTCTTTTCCTTTGCTAGTGCGAAACGAGTAACTTTTGGCACCGGTACTACAAAAGGAAGTTATATAATCACCGTCGAGTTCGTCAGCCCAGCAACCGATATGATTGCCGGTGGGAATGTCAAACTTTCCCGGTAGATGGCGGTAGATTATGGAGTCGGTGTCACAATACAAAGCTGCGCGGTCCAATTGAAGCAGCATCTTGTTCAATTCGAGTCGCCCGTAGCAAGAAACGAAGCTCCCCACGATGGCCGACCCCAGTTTGTAGTCTAGAACGTAATCGCTTTTGGCTTTGTACGATAAGAGAGCGATTGACTCCGTAACTGGCCGTAAGTCGACTAATTCCAGAGTGTAATCGCTCGCGTATCGTATCAATTCGTAATAATTGTTGATAAAGATGCTGCGAATCTTTCCCGTATTTAGCGCCATGCGACCCCAAAGAGAATTTAAATTAATTTTTGCGATATTACGCAGGGAAGGATTTGATTGAATATCCGCCACTGTCAGAGAAAGCTTTTCATTCCGGTTCATATCAGCGATATACGCCTCTTTTTGCAGAGGTGTTTGCGCGTGAGCGGGAAATCCGGAATTCTTCACTTTCAAGGCGATAAAATCAGTCATGTACTGCGAGAAGAAGTATTCCTTTTTGGGATAGTGATAAACTTCGAATATATCGAGGAGTTTATAACCATGCTCCATAGCGGTATAGACTTCGACCGTTGGCCAGACTGATTCGAAAGCCCGCTCATCGACAGTATGATCGCAGATTTCCGCTCGCAGTTCTAAACACGTGCGACAGAGGGCGTAAGCTAATTTACCACCGCTGCGGAAAGGAATTAAGGGGATGTGGAGATCTTGAGGGGGCAGCAGACGACAACTCATAACGCCAAAATACCAGCCTGGCGATTTGTCAAAATCTCTGTTATAGATTATGGGATGGCCGCTAGGGTACGGACAATCGCGACAAACTTTCGGATACAAAGAAATAATATCCTTGTAGAAAATTTTCTCCTCACCTTGCACGTGGCAGTTGAGAACAAAATTTTCCGTTCGTCCCCCATAGAGAGCGCTACGGGCTGATATTTGAGGTCGAAAAGTTAAACTTTTGCAGAAAGCCTTTGCTTCGGCATTTTCTTTTAAAAGCTTAGCAAATTGACACTCAAAGATGGAAGTGTATTCATACCCGACCATCTTCTCTTTAATAAACAGCTCTCTATCTAGAGTCCGCTCGTACAGAAATCTGTTGCTGGCTTTAAGTTGGGTATTGTAGGCATTAAGTTTTTGGCATGGACAACCGTGAAAGTAGCAACCGTGGAAATCGTAGATTTTGGGCGGAGTTTCACTATAGCCGTCGACTAAGTAGCGACCCACCCGATATTCACCGCCATAGCTTAAAGCCGTTCGCAATTTAATATTTTCCGTTTTCTCCACCCAAGCGAGATATTTTAAGCTAATTTGACTGTGATTAAATTTTGCGTTATAGCCGTTAGAAGGAACAATACCCATGCTGTAAGGTTTATAGTAATTGTTAAGATAGATAGTGGTTAAAGCACCCGCCAAAGTAATATTTTTTAAGCAAAAAGGGTCTAATTTTGTTAGATCTACGTAAATTTTTCTAAAAGCTTCGACGCCTTGTCTTAGGACTCGGACATCTTGAATGCAATATTTAATAAGCTCCTCTTTGATGTTGTAAATAGATCCTTCCATTGACGCGTACCAAGTTTGAAAATCTCGATAATCATTGGCCTTCATTTGAGCTACGTTAAAGTACGAAGCTTCAGGGATGACGCCAATGTAATTTAGATTTTCTTCGGTATGAAAATCAAATGGAAAGAATCCTTTCCCCACATCGCCGAGGCTAAACATGCTGGTGAAATTACGCAGAGGCTGACTAATATAGTTATAGCTATCGAGGAATCTAATTTGCGGTCCCTCGAGATGAATCATGAGAATTTTACTGCCGTCAAAAATAACGGCAGGGGTGACGTGTCTATGAACTAGAGCGTTAAGAATTAAGAAGTTATCGAAAGCTTTCGCGTAATGAGCTACGACTTGAGTGTTAGTAAAGCGTGGTCGGTACGTTTTACGTTTTTGTCCAGTCAAAACTACCTGTTCTACGCTAAATAAATAATTTAAAAATTGCTCGACGCAATTGGCGCCGTAAAAAATTTTGGTTTCAAAGCCAGCTTCAGTCTGCACGTCGCAAACTAGTAAAATGGGGACGTGGATATTATTTCTGAGAATAGTCTCAATGTCGTAATAAATAAACCGCGAGGCTTTCATTTTGGTTTCCAAAGGCATAACAAAATGCTCGCCTGGCGGATGAACTATTTTACATTGAGAGCATTCGGGATTGCAGTCGTGATCCTCACCCATCAGCCGCCCACATTCAAAACATCGTTTCTGACTATCGCAGGTGCCATTAAGAACATGAGTGTCGAAGCAGGGGCCGGGGAAGAAATAGCGGTGGCATTTGTCGCAGCGTTTTAAAACGTCCTCGCTGGTCGAATGAAAAGCTTCTCCTTGGCATCGAAAACATGTATAGGGTTTTGTACCCTCGGGGCATTTATGCTCTTTTAACAATTCACGTTTGTAAAACGATTTTAAGCATAAATCGCAAGAGGTACATCCGCGCATCATGCCGTGCCAAGTTTTCGCGGGGTGGATATGATCGCCAATTTTTAAGAGATAGATAAATTTAGGAGCTTGGGGTCCTTTGAAAAATATGGTAAAATTATTCGCAGCATCAACTATCACGATCCTATAATGGGGAGCTAAGTAATTTTGAAATTTTTGAATATCTTCTAGAGTGACGAACCCTTCGGGGACGCCGGCTTTTCGGTGCAAGATTTTCGCAATATTACCCACGAGGGTGCTATTGCGTTTCAGTTTGTCAAAATTGTTCTTGTTAAAGGGCGGACCTTGCTTATTTTGTTGATAATAATTGCGATCGGCCATCTCTTTACCCAGAACTAAACTTCGAGCAAAACAGAGGTTATCATTATTCTCCATAAAAATAAATTGGTTATTTTGTTTAACGAAATAATCCAAATTAACCAAAGTTCTATTTTTAATGGATTTATAATAAGTCCCTATATTCGCATCGAGGTTTAAAAAAATTATGTCAAACTGAAAATCTTCACCATTAAAGACAAAGTCCCGACTAGATTGCGTTACTCTATAGATGGTGCGCATAATTCGTTTACTGGTGAATTTATCAATTTTTATAAATTTAATATTAACGGGGGTCGTCAATCCGGGGGAACTTAAAACAAATCGAACCCGATTATACCCGGGATTCTCGGTTACTAATTTGCGAATAACTTCGTCGAGAATTTTTCGAAAAATTCGAAAAAAATCTCGCGTTGGGATATCATCCAAATTTTTAAAAGCTATTCGCAAATCGATTTGTTTACAATGCCATTTGCGACTCGTTTTGTCTAGCTGCCGCTCAATTGTGTAGTACCGGTTTACCTCTACGTGTTCTTCTCCCTCACTACCCTCCGAGTCACTCCCGCTGCTGCTGCTCGAACTCATTTTTTGAATTTCTATCAGAAATAAAACAATTAGAAAAAACTTGGCTTGCAGATTTATTGTTAAATAGATACGTACTTTGCTGGGGGGCTGCTGTTTAGCCTCCTCGTCCTGTTTGACGGTCTCCACCAGCTTCTTGAAGGCGTTAAGGAATTTAACGCCTTCTTTGTTGTTTTTTTTTAAAACTATTTTCAGTCTTTTGTGGTTACACTCCCAGACCTTATCAGGCTGGGAGTTTCTAATATCGAAAAATTTATAGACTGCCGCGTCTATAAAGTAATCCCCCTGGCGTGGGGGGACTTTAGTTTCGTAGTACTGCCCTTCCTTTCTGACGCGAAAGGAGCCCTCAATACCACTGGACCCGACAATATTTTTCTGCAGGACGTCCTGCACAAAGCTTTCGTCGTCCGAGTCCAGCAGTATTTCGAGGGGTTCTGGCTTCAGGAACTGGGTGATGGTTCTTTTTCCACTGCTGGTAGAAGGGGCTGGAAAATTTTCTTGCGACGACGGCGGTGAATTAAGGAGCGATTGTGATAGAGACTGCGATTCTTGATACTTGTTCATGGTGGCAAGTTAGATTGTGAAAATACAATGCCGATGCTCCAGCTTTTATACCAAAATCTCAGGGCCATTTTTTTAGAATACAGGCCCAGACGTGGTTTTTTTTTATAAAACCACCTTATTTTACTTTTATTAAATGTTTAAAAAATATATTTATGCACGATTTGTTAATTTAACCTTAAATGCATTTTTTATTGACGAGTTGATACTGGAGATTATGAAGGATATTAGCGTAGATACGCATATAAAAAACACCTCTATAGTTTAATATTAATATACGTTTATTCATATTTAAATCATGTTAAAAATAATTTTACTTCCTTCCAAAATAATTACTTTTAACCTTCATCAAAAAATTTTGCCTATAAGGAAATCTTATACATATTATTCAAAATATATTATTCAAATCACGCCCAGACAGGCTCAAACAAACTCTGCCCCCCTCGGACTTCTGCCAAGGTAACTCCTTCTTAACCTTCGCGCATAAATTTTTAATATCACACGATCTTATTTGAATTATTTAAATCGTGACTAGACAAGTTTTGCATATAGAAAAATAAACCTAGACCTTGGAGAGATTTCTCATTCTATGAATATAAACCTAATTAACTTTTTCCTTATTATCGAAAAAAATAGTTTCTTAAGAATCTTGAAAGCTAGACACTATTAGATTTAACCTCCATAATTTACTATATAAGCCCCGTGTTTCAAGGTGAAAGTTATCAGTTGTTTAACTTCTGTTACTTAAAAAACAATCCCAACCAAGATGTCTTTCTCTACCGCTCCTCGATTACCCGCCCTGTCGTTTGTCAAAATTCATCCGGCAGCGCTTACTCCTCGTCGTGCCACTCCCCACTCGGCTGGACTGGACTTGTATTGTCCAGTAGATACCGTGATTGAACCGCATGGTGTCAAAATCTTGTCGACCGGGTTAGCCGTTATGCTACCGGCGAACAGCTACGGTCGCATTGTTGGCCGTAGTAGCTTAACGGTCCAAGGGCTGTTTGTCGCCGAAGGGACTATAGGTATGTTTATTACCTATTTTATAATGCCCAACAGTATAATATTTCTAAAGAATAACAATAGACGCCGACTATCGGGGCCCCCTGAAAGTGGTCATAGCCAACGTAGGGGAAACCCCCTACACTGTCCGGCGGGGCAATAGAGTTGCCCAATTAATAGTTACACCGCGGTGCTATTGTTAAGGCCGGTGGAAGCAGCGGTAAATAACTTTAGTTTTAATTTAGGATTCAGCGTGTAACACGTTTTATATGTTGTTTCTAGAATCTAACCCCAACGCTTCGTGGGAGTGGGGGGTTTGGCTCGACTGGTGTCTAGTCATTTTTTAATGGTGGTGGGTTCTTTTGTAAATATCTTTGTTATTATTATACATGTCTTTTGCTAGTTATTGTATATACTTTATGTTATTAAAAATTTTTATTTGTAAATTTGTATTTTCTTTTCAGACTTATAATTATAGGCTTATTGTACTAGCTATTTAAATATCATTTACTATTGGAACCCTCAAAATATGCTGTGCCTCATTTTCTTTTTTTGTAGCAGGCCAGCGTTGAATATAGTTTAAGTTTTGGTTTGAGTTAAGAAGATGACGTCATGGGGTTTGAAAATAGCCTGTAAGAGCTCGGGCCAGTCCGGACTTGTCTGAAAACTTTGGTTTGAAACCAATCTAGGGTTGGAAGTTTGGTTGGAGTTGGGTAGTGGCGGCCATCTTGGGGTGGCGGCCATCTTGGATCTCTGCGCAACTAGGTAGCTATCACTACTAAAGTCAAGCAAAAGAAACGCTATTAGGCCTTGCCAAAAGTTGACTATAGTAAGCCTTCGTCAAATTATCACATGTCAATGATATAAGAAATTGACCCTTGGATATCTAGGAGATGGTTATAAAGTTACTAACTTTCGATTTTGGAGGTAGATACTGTCTAGTGACACTTAAAGTAACGATTTAATCTTATAAACAGACTACCATCATAAGCCCATATCGTAAATTAACCGATGTTGATATTAAAGCTTAATTGAAATACTGATACCAATTTTTTTAACTCAATGAATCTTTAATATCAACATCAACAATTATCTACTGAAAGAGATAACTACTTATATTCCATTCAAATTTCTCGCAACACTTCAAATTAACGAATAGAAATGTGCAAATGAAGTTCAAACCGATTAATTGGGCAAATTGCTATATTGGTCACCGTTACCAATCACAGATAGATTTGCGTCCTTCAGTAGGGTTTATTATGCCTGAGAAATGGTAAGCGAAATCTGTGATTAAAGTTTAAAATAGACATGAGCAAAAAGGACTTTATTCATATCAACTCGATAACCGAATACCTAAATTTGACCAAAATTAACAAAATATTCTCTTCGTGATTAAAAATCTTGTTTGAAGCAGCAAGCCATCTAATCCTTAATTACCTTATTTTGAAAAAAAATAGGTTAATACCTTTTTCAGTAGATGATTGATTGATATTTCAGTTTCATCGAGTTTAAAAAAATTGGTTCCGCCATTGGTTAAATTACAATATTGACCAATCGACAATCACAAATTTTAATAACTAAATTACAAAAACCGGTTCAAAACCTTATTAGTTTTGAAACGATTAAATTCTAATTTTAAACATATATACTAGTTAATTCCTCGTAGGTAATTAATTTATTGCCTTAGTGAAATTAATGCTGAATTTTATATACAAAAATAAATAATAAATTAACTTCTAAAATTTAAATGCAAAATGAGTGCATTATTTCCCAATTAGTAAAAGATATCCACCTATTTTCATTCTAATTAATTTCCCACTTAATATTAATTAGTACAAATAAGCTTAAACTATCAAATTAAGAGGTTTCTTAATTTTACAAAATTATAACGATCTAACATGCAAAAATCCAAGGCTTAAAAACATTTTACTTTTATATTAAACGTTGCAAAAGAATTGACCAATAAATACTAAGTAAAATTACGTAATGAAAGAGGAAGTGATACACATTTGGTTTGGCGGGAGATCCAAATGTCGATTTGGATTTGGTCTAGAGAATACGGTTTTAAGCGCTCTGTCCAAATGGAACCGATCCAAACGTTTAGATTTGGATCCTCATCCAATTAATTTTGATTTTTAGAGGTTTCTCATATCATCTGTTTCCTAAGTCTGCTTTCTATTATTATTTATGCTATGATTTTATGCTTTATTTATCTTGTAAGCATAGGTAACAGTACCGCTAGTTAATTCAGGATCCACTTTTATCATATTATATTAATTATGGTTATTGATAATTGAAGCTCCGTTAGGTGCTATGCCACTTTACGTAAGTTAACAAACTAACAGTGTTTCTAACTAATTAGATTAGATTATTGTGAGTAAATCAAAGTGAGTTAAAAATTCCTAGGTCTCTGTAAATATTTCTCTTGAAAGAGTTGATGGAGCAAGTTTTATTTTAGCAATAGTTTTCTGCATATTGGATCATGGGCTATTTTCTGAATATTGGATCATGGGCTATTTGAAGCCTGTCACCCAATAAAACAAACATTTCCTGCCCAGGCTCTTTCAACATTGGTTTTAGGTAACAATTAAATTTAAAATAAATCATTTGCATAATGCACATTTTAGATTTTTAATTACAGTACTAACGCTTCCCACGAAAAGAATGTAAAATTGTCAGCCTTTACCAACAGTATCATTAGGTGTTTATGAAATTAAAAATAAATACATTTTTTTGGTTTAATTATTGATGGTTGTTAAAGAGGTTTGGACTACCTTAATCTGGTCTCTGATGGAGAAAGCTCTGCGTTAGTGTAAACAATAGTTTTTAAACTTTGAATCATGGGATGGTTTAGTTATTATTTAGTGACAATTATTAGGTAACAGTTAAATTTGAAAATTTTTTGCTGTCCATAACTCCGTTTTAAAAATTATAATTTCTAATTTTGTAAAATAATTATCTCTTTACGATAAATACAGTTTATTTCCCTAACTTTCAACTAAGGCCCTCGACTATGGGAGCATCTAGTTGTGCTACCCCCAAATATTTTCTTATATCACTCTAAGAAAAATTAATTATGTTAGGAACGAAAAGATTAACGCAAGTTGATGAAGAAATTAATTATTATTTAAAAGATATTTTTCATAACTGTAATTACATTAATCACCCATTTATGTTAGTATAAATGATTTGTGTTAATATACAACATGTGATTTAGTGGAATAATTATAAAAATTGATGAAGCCAGAGCTAAGGAATTAAAATTGAATAGGCATAAAACAGCGATTAGAGCTCGACTTTATTTCGCCATTGTCAACGTCACTTTATCTTAATCCATAATTGAAAATTATCCACAGATCTTGCGTGTTAAATCGTATTATATCCACAACTTTATTTATAAATAATTGGTTATCCACTGATTTGTGGATAATGGATAGAAAATGTAGAGTTCTAAATGCGATATAGCTAAAATCAATCCCACTGGCTATTTATAATACAATATAACCTTTGTCCTATGTTTACTGTTTTGAAAAAGTACTGATATGATTTATTGTGTTAAAAAATAAAGAGTTGTAAAATCAGGATTGTTAGGCTCCACAGCTTTGTAAATCATTAAAAACACGTTTTATTTTGGAAGTAATTTTATTTGTTAAATTTAAAACATAAAATAGTAATACAATTTTTTAAATTAAATAATGATTAATGAATTTCAATAACTATTAATAATTTTAAATAATTTTTAATTAGTAAATTTATGTGAACAAATGTTAGTGAAATAATTATGTTGAAAAATTTTGGATGATTAATGGTTTATATTTTTAATGAATGATGAATGGTTATAAAAAATTTAATTTTTGATGTTAAATGATGATGGTACCTAAAAACCATAGGATTCTATTATAAGTTGAAACACAAAAAAGAAGTTGACCTGTATAATATCAAAAGTTCATAGGAAAACAAAAAGTATCATTCACTGAATCTTGTTAGCATCGTGTAATATGAGAAAACCACCATAACGCTTACAAAAGTGTGTTTTTGTTTCCCTTAACAACCGTAGCAAGTGTCATAACTTAACAACGTCAATAAAGTGGACGATGTTATAGTTTGGATCGCTAACATTGAGTACTTATAGCTTACATATATTATAAATCTTTGACCTCAAAAAAATTTATTTATTGGTTGAGGTGGGTCGTTTGCTTCCCATTTCACATGGTGCTACAGACAAGGGCTGGGAACTATGATAAAAGTATACTTTTGGTTTTCAACTATAAGCCTTTGATAATACCATAAGTTAATAAGATATGCTCCATAAGTATGAGATACTTGGTAAAGCTAAAGACAGCTCGAGCTACTTCGAAAACGTCAAACGAGAACTAAGTATACTCAATCAATTTTGTAGAAATTTCATCGTCCTATTTATTAGTCTGCATTACTAAGCCTTTGAAAGCGCCTCACCAGGAGTCCAGGACTGGGATTTAGAATCTATGATCTACGTCACTTAATGACAAGCTTTCAGTAACCAGTGACTAACTTATGGAACATACTTTATGAACTTGGGGTAATACCAATAGAGAGCCCTTCATGGTTAAATCAAAATATTCCTTGAGTCTTACTTTAAATTTTGAAATTTCACTGGTTCAGAATAATTAATGTTTAAGTTAATTGAAGGTAATTTTACTTTTGCGGTGTCCCAATTCAATACAGGTTATTTTTAATAATACTTACAATTACACTGAAAGGGTGTTCATTTTCTCCACCACAACCTCTTTCAGTTGTTGTTCTTCTTCGCCGCCCTCAGGCGCGTTTCCCTTTTTGCCCTCAGGCGCTTTCTCTTTTTCGCCCTCGGGGGCTTTTTTCTCCGCTTTACGCCCTTTTGTCACAGAATTTAAGTAAGAAAGATCAATATTATTAATTTTCTCTAAAGAATTTAGTTGCTCTATCAGCTTGTAAGTTGCCTATAGCGATTCAAGTTCATCTAATTTGTTATTCAATTTCAAACATTATTCAGATACCCTATTTTATAGCATAGCGCGGCTTCAGTGGATTCCCTTCGAAGTGACTCTCTCCTAAACTGCGAGTATAGGTTAACGAAGGATAGTATGCGAGATTTATAAGTACACTGAGAAATCCCTCCCACAAATCCCTCCTGCTTTTATCAAACCAAAACTGGAGTTTGTAAGGAAAATCACCTTGTAGGGATCCACTTGAGCCGCACTCTGCTATAAGAAAGTGAAATCTGGTGAAATTTACGATTTTTTATTCTTGAAAAGCGCACCAGAATGGAAATTAGAAATTTTAATGGCAAATTTATAAATATGACAGTAAAAGCATGGACAAAAAAGGGCGTGAGTAAATTTGTTTTCACGCTATAGGATAGGCAACTCCCTATCTCGGACGACAACTTATTCCGTATAAACTCTGTTACAACATCGGTTGACAGCACGCGCAAACCTAGGTCTATCTCCTAAAATTTTTTGGCTCTTGTCTGCACGTACAAAGCTACGTTGCATAGAGACCTAGGTTTGCGCGTGCTGACAACCGATGTTGTAACAGAGTTTATACAGAATAAGCTGTCGTCCGAGATAGGGAGTTGCCTATCCTATAGCGTGAAAACAAATTTACTCACGCGCATTCTTTATCCATGGTAAAAGATTGAAGATAAGATTTTTTTAGGGATCCTTTTCAGTATAAATTAAAAGTTACATCAAAACACAAGTCAAATGGTTCCCCTATGTTGACTTTCCTTTCGAACACCGGATTTTGCTTGGCGGTATTTATAACAGCGTAATTCCAGCCTGCAAATGTCTCTGCTTTCGCCAAGCCAAAACTGGAGTTCGTAAGGAAACTCAACATGTAGGGGAATCCACCATATTCCCTTTCGCCGGAAGTTAAGGCTTAGCTCGGGATTCATGGGGGTGAGTAACGGGAAGAAATTGGTCTCTCGTCCGCTACAGTACATATTTTTGGCTTATGTAGCAGACGACAGACGAATTTCTTCCCTTTACTCACCCCCATGAATCCCGAGCTAAGCCTAACTTCCGGCGAAAGGGAACAAGGTGCATTACGTGACTTTTGCGGTGCTTTAATCACTGTTCCAAATCGGGTGGTAGGAACGAAGTATAGCAAATTCTAAGGGCGGTTTTGATTTTAAAATATTCTACGATGTTTTTCCCAAGGGCCACCCTAAACAAGCTTTATAACTGGAGTGTTTTAGTAATAACCACTAAATTATATTCCTCCCCAATAAATACTGAAAGGGGTCATTCATAAAGCACTCTAATAATAACCTATTTATGGGGTTTTCCTTGTGATTTAATGTCGTACAAGTTACATTTTCGACCTAAAATCGCTAATATGTACTTTAGTCCTATCACCTTATTTATAAATTGCCTAATTTCTTGGCTTCCACTGTAAAAAGGTTTGTCCCAAACGATGCCCTTCCTTATTAACTCTAGGTATGCCTCTTTATACAAATAAAATCTTTGTATGGAAAACAATTATTGAAAAATTGGCCACTACTATACAACCGACTAACTAGCACAACCTGATGATGTTTTTTCTACCTTTAATATTAGGGCAATCACGAGCTATATGGCCCGGCTTCCGACACTCGTAGCAACGGCTTTCGTACGGTTTTCCCGCATTTTTAGACCGCGGATTCCGTCCACCGCGTCCGCGACGCCCACCGCGTCCACCTCGACCGTAATTGTTAACATTTAGGGTAACGTTGCCGTTAAATGTGGCACCTCTCAAACCTTCCATTTTTCTAAGCCTAGGCCAGTTAACAATAAATTTAATAAACTTAATAAATTAACGTCGATTAGTTTGCTCACACTCGATTTCTTAAACTTGGTCATATAATTTAATATCGAGTTGTTAAATATATGCCTTAGTTTAAAAAAGATATGTGAAATTACAAATTATTGCTAAATTGTTCATGAAACTTACTTGAGTTTTAAGATCCTCCAAAGTTTAAATTTGACGGTTGACGGTTTGGCCAAAGCACAGCCCACTCGATCACGCAAGCGCGTGCAACTTGCGTGACCAAGTGGGCTGTGGCCAAAGATACGGCCAACTTGTTATCAAGTTCTACGGCGTACGAACGAAATACAAGCTGGCCGCCCTGCCTAAACCTATACAATATTTTTTACTAACCTATAGCAGTGCTGCCATGATAACAAAATTTCCTGCTAGCCTTTCAGTCTTTTATGTCTATGGTCTTTCAGTTTGGTAAACTTTGGTTTTACTCTTAAAAGGCCTAACTTTCTATTTTGACGCCACTTTCTTGAGATTTTGAGAATCTTGATGCCCTAAGGTAAATATTCTACCACAAGACTAATTATTGCTTTCATTTCCAATTAATTTTAATTAACACATTGCTATTTTGTTTTAATTTCGATTTCCTTATTCATTTTTTAAAATTACTTTAAGCCTACTTTTTAAAGTGTATGTTCTCATTATTCTTTCATTTTTATATATATATATATATATATATTCCAATTTTATTTAACGAAATCTGTGTGCCTTAGCAATTTCAACAGGATCTGTGTGTACCTTAGCAATTTCAACAGGATCTGTGTGTACCTTAGCAATTTCAACAGGATCTGTGTGTACCTTTGTAAATTCAACAGGATCTGCGTGTACCTTTGCAAATACAAAAGGATCTGTGTGTACCTTAGCAATTTCAACAGGATCTGTGTGTACCTTTGCAAATCCAACAGGATCTGCGTGTACCTTAGCAATTTCAACAGGATCTGTGTGTACCTTAGCAATTTCAACAGGATCTGTGTGTACCTTAGTAATTTCAACAGGATCTGTGTGTACCTTTCAAATACAACAGCACAAAGGCGTTCTGTGTGTTCGTATAACGAATACAGTACAAAAGTTCCACTCATTTTTGAATAATTGAAATGTTTTCTCGAGAAAAACGAAAGAAAGTAAATAAGCGTTTACTAACGCAAAAAAGAAGAGCGGAAGCCAAGCTAAAATTGCAAGTTCAGAGTAAACCATTGAAACGTGATCAAACAAACAAACTTAAGTGTAAACGGTACTATCTTAAAAACAAGGGGTTCTTTAAGAGAAATAATGCAAAAAACTATGTGGAGCGTAAATCTCTACTTGAGAGAGGGAAAAAAACGAAGAAAACTTCGCCGCCAGGTGGAGATGCTAATTTGCGTTCAAAAAATACAAAACCAAACAAACGGGATAAATTTGTCTTTGCGGAAAAACTCCTTAATGCGGGGATTTTCAAAACGAAAAACAAAAAGTTTATAGCTGAAAGCTACAAAAGATTTCTAGTCAAACGTCTAACTGAAAGACTGGCGGCGTCAAAGTCTCTTGACAAACGCGTGAAGTTTATCTCCCACAAGCTAAAATGCCAAGTGCTAGCTGGTAAAATATTGCATTTAAAAAGGCAATTGTATTCGGCTTACCACACCCAACTAACGACCGTTGTTAGTGAATTTAAGGATTTTGCCGAGAAAGTCAAAGAAATTGGGTCCATTGATCCTGACAATTTGGCAGAAGTTGTGGGTGGAAAAAGGCTTCACAGTAGCCTGAAAGAGGCCTATTTTTATGAAACTACCTATTATCTGATTGGAAATAATGGTAAAATATTGAAAAATGACGATGAGTCACATTATGGCAAAATTTTTAAATTGGATTCTGATGGTCGTGTACGAAAAGTTCTGAAAGACCGTGCTACAAGTTCAACTAAAGAATTGTTTGTTGATGAAATGGGAAATTCCGTTGACATGAAAAACAATAACGAGACTAGTAAGGTAGAACGAGTTTTACAAGTTAATGAGTCGGGAGTTGTTACGAATCTATTTAACATTGTTGAAACTGAAGAGAAGAATTCGAATGCAAATTTTGTGATCAATGAAGGGGGGTTTATTGAAAGCCGAAACAAAACTGTATACTGGGAATGCAGTGATATTTGTAATGTTCGCACTCGAGCCATTGCAAAAGTACTAGCTTTCATAAACACAGTTGCCAATGCTAATGAAAAATCTTTGACTAAAATTTTTGAGTCTGATTTGGACCTTTGCGAATTAAGAAAAGAATTTTGCAAAAAATCAAACTTGTTTATACCACCAGATGGGGACGAAATAGTGGTGAAAATAGTTCCGTTTCTAGGACACACTGCTCACTGCGCTGATAGCAAAGAGTGCCAAAGTCATTTGCGTGCTTTAGCTGAACTCGCTCCTCATTATTCGGGAATTAGAACTATTCTGAATAATATTTATCGCGTCAAAGCGTTGCTCAACGCGTTAACTAAAATTTCAACTGAAATTGAAAGTGGTGATTACGAGTCTCTGACAAAAGTCATGGCGGAATTGAGAAAAATCCTTGACACACGTGGAAAAATTTTGAATAAGGAACAAAACGATGCTCCTACAGGAAGCGTTAACGCTCCTCGGCCGAGTCTCGATGAAAGTGAAATCTAGAGTCTTTACGAGAATCAATTCGCTCGGGCAATGCTAAACACCAACGAGTTTCACGACACGCCCTGCGACTGCTGTTTAAGATTACAGAAAAAATCTGATTTAAGAGCAGTAGAAAAACTGGTAAACAGTGCCGTTTTTGAGAACGAGGCCTATCTGATTTTAAGAGCTGGTTGGATAATGAATAATTCCGACACGAGAGAAGCAGACATGCTTCTATGTCGTTACTGCGCCACGGATTTGGGAAAGGGTAAAGTTCCCATTAGATGTTTTCTGAACAACTTGGCGGTTGACAATCCTCCGCCAGATGTCACCTCTTTAAACATGTTTGAGAAAGTTTTAATTCAGCTTGTGAAGGCCTTCCACACTGTGGTGCGGTTAGGCACCAAAACCAACTCCAACATGCAGTTTGGCACGGTTAAAGCTTTAAAGGGAAGAGTAATTTATCTTCCAATTCCCGTGGAGAAAAATTTGAAGATGATTCCTAAGACTTTGCCCACAAATCACGAACTGCATATCTTGGTAAATGGCGTTCCCACTGCGGACAAAAAAGTTTGGCAGGAGGTTGTTTGCCTCGAAAAAAAGTTGAAAGCATTCAGTGTGCTAAAAAAAATTAATCCTTTTTACAAAGACATTGATATTTCGGCAATGAATCTGGATTATATTTGTGGGACGCAAAATGTTGATGGCGGAGAAAATTCATTGACTCCCAATGAATTACTGAGCGTGACAGATCCACTAGCGCTGATCAAGGATGGCTGTGATGCGGTGCCACGTGCTCCCGCTGCGCTTCCAATGGAAGCGGTGAATAGCGGTCACGACATGCAAGCTGGCCAAAACGCTTCAAATATGGGCGTACAGGGTGAAAATCACTTGAACCTTGCAGCAGACGACGCCTACGCAATTTTAACGCAGCCCGATGCTTTGTTGCGAAAACTTTCCGAATACGAAGCCAATGATCTGTACGATCACTACTCTATTCATCCGGTAAACGTCCAACTACCGAAGGATTTATTGGGTACTTACCAAATGAAGCGCGTCGAAGCCGAGCCGGTTAGCACTTGGGACAAAAACCTGGAATACATGAGCTTCGTTCATTTGTTCCCTCGGGGTCGCTTTGGCAAGCACGATGATAGACCATTTGGAAAAATAACGGAAACCGAATATCGTTTATCCCGTCTTTTGAACAAAAGTCCAATTTTTAGACGAGATTACGCCTATTTGTTCCATTCTTATCAAGAATGCGAAATGAAAGCGATTTCTAGCAGTGTGAACTACGTTCTTCGTGTTAAAAAACCCATGCCAATTGGAGTTGGAACTTTGCTCAGTCGGGTTGAATCTGGCGATAAAGAACTTGAGAGTAATTTAGCCACTTTCTTGGGCCATATTCGAGGTACTAAGGACTACTGGTATAAAGTCCTTAGATCCGTTCTAGCGATGATTCGGGAATTTGGCCCTCCAACCTGGCTCTTGACTTTTAATCCGGCCGAATATGATGACGTGGAACTGCACGATCACTTGAGAAAAGCGAATTCAGACGTTCCAGGAGTAGAGTCGATGACGGTGGCTGAATTGTTGAATTTCGATCCACTTAGCGTCAATTTGCACTTTCACAACAAAGTGCGGTCGCTGTTAAACAACTTTGTCTTGTGTAAGCAAAATCCAGTTCTTGGCATGATAGAACATCATTTTTGGCGGGTTGAATACCAATCTCGAGGTTTACCTCACTACCACATGCTTTTGTGGGCCAAGGACGCTCCAAAGATTGGAACTTCTTCGGCCGAGACTATTTTGGATTACGTGCAAAAACACGTCACGTGTTCGATGCCAAGCGCATCGGTAAGTCCGGAGCTGCACCGGCTGGTAAAAAAATTTCAAACTCACAAATGCACCTCCATTTGTTATAAAAAGGTGAAAAATTCTAAAAAGGGATAAAAAGTGTGTCGTTACGGTTTCCCTCGAAACGTAACAAACGTTGCCACTATGAATTCCGTCAGATCAGTTACTCGTCATCGTAAGATGAAAAAGGTGCAGAAACGACTGTACGACTTGCCGAGAAAACAGCACGAAGAGTTAATAAATGATTATAATCCCACGCTTCTTTTGGCTTCCAAAGCCAATATGGATTTGCAATTTGTCGCTGACAAATCGGAAATAGTGGCAAACTATGTCACTGCGTACGTGACAAAGGGAGACCGAGCTGACATGGACCAAACTTTTGCCGAGTTAGGGAATGAAAGTTTGTCTAAAAAATTATTTGCCTATAGATTGAAATCTTTGACGTTCAAGCAAATAGGAATTTATGAAGCTCTTGATATGATGCTGGGCCAAGATCTTTACAACAAGTCCGACAGCACTAAATTTATAAACACTAACTTGAAAGAAAACCGATCGAGAATTTTGAAAGGTTACAAGGAACTCGCTCGTTTGAGGGAAACTGACCCCGAAAGCAAGGACACTTGCCAAAAAGGGTTCGTCGACGACAAGTATCCGAATCGTCCCGACAGCTTGGAAAATCTTAGTTTGCGGGAATTTGGTCAGTTTTACGAATACGCGAAGCCCTAGTAGCACTGCCGACGTAGGGCCTACATGGTCGGCCTTGTGTGTTACCGACGAGTTGGTAAAAAGTCACTGATAAGTCGGGAGAGAAATGGTTTGAAAGTCGAAATGTCCGCCTGGAGGGACGACGGCCCGTCGGTTTTCCTACTGTTTTGAGGCTACTATAAAACGACTGTTGGCCGACTATATGTCGGCGTCATTATGCCTACATAAAGCCGCACTCAATCCGACGATTTCGCGGCTTTTTAGTATAGGAACGGTAAATCGTCGGTAAAGGGCAGGTATAGTAAGGGTTTGAGAATCGAAATGTCCGCCCGGTGGGACGATGGCCCACTGGTTTACCGACTGTTACGACACGAATGAAATACGACCCTCATACAACACTTTTTAGAGTCGACTTAACCGCCTGTCAGCAAGAGGTCCGACACTTTTGCGACGATCAAACCTTAACTCGAGGCCCGACGGTTTTGCGACGATCATGCCTTAACTCGAGGCTTCATTCGCTTATAGTAAAGGATACTGATACCTAGTATTGAAATTTCTTTAATACATTTTCAACGAAAATCACTTAAGAATTTGTACTTTCAATATTTCAAGTAACATACAGGCTCAGCATCAATTATAGCAATTTCAAATATTAAACAACGTATTCGATATTACACGACTAGTCTAATGGAAATATTAGCTGCCTAGCTAATTGGTTTCAACGAAAAGTAAACTTTTTCAGGGCGAGTATAATATTTACATAAATTAAAGCATTTATTAATATTCATTGTTAATATCTTCGATGTGGCCAGTTACTATCTCTCAAAAACAAAAATCTTAATGAAAAATATTATTATACGCTGCCAGATTTTTTAAGGAAAAAGAAAAACATACAATTCTAAAGGGTATTATTTCACACATTTTTCTCTTAAAATGTTTGAAACCGCATAAAAATTCTGTAACTAAAACAAATTGAGATCTATTTTGGAATTCAGTTTTATTTTCACAACCAAAAATCTCTAAAATACTTAATATATAAGGTTTTTGAACTCCAAGCGCCCCAAAACACTTGCTTCTTTTATATTCAAACAAAGAAACTGAAGGTATAAATAAACGTTTAAGTTTTGGTTTCACTTTATAGGGGTGTGGTTCCCAGCAGATGAGAAGCTAGGTAAAAAGCAAAGGCTTATGCATAAACCTGGCTCTAAGAGGTAGATAAATTGATAATTCAATAACAAAATTCAAACCTTACGTGACAAACGAAGACGTTTCTAGTTTATATAGTGTGACCAAGAACCTTAGCGATGAAATTGAAAGTTAGCAAGCCTAGAACTAATCATTTTCGACCACAAAAATCTCGTTTAAACATTCTAACGACTCAGCAGCGTCAGAGATACTGGAAAGGCTGACTTGCTTTCGCACTAGCAGCGCCCTCTTCGATGATGACGTGCATGGCGTTAACTAAGTTACGCCAGTAGAACAGAGGCGTGTCACCTGACCCGAGAAATTACAGGAGGGAAAATTCAAACTAGAAAATCAGATGTGTTTTCTTGCTTTGCAGTTTTTTGAAAGGTTATGTTTCTAGTGTTGCCAAAAATATAGTATTATCAACTTCTAATTGTGGGTCGAAATATAGTATAAGTTAAATATTTAACAAAAATATTTTGGTGGCATATGCTGAATAGTAAAAGTCAAAAAAACCGTCCCACGGAAAAAGAAGGCGTACCAACAACTTCGTTTATCATTTTACTCTTTTTAAACGTGACAATACCGACTAGCGGGAAGGAGTTGGTAATCAATTGGAAAAAAATAAGTTGGAATTTTCTAGACGGTAGGCAAGCCTGTTTCAAAACACCACAGTTCCAACTGTCGGATAAATGTCGGTTACTAAACGGCATAAGCATAACTTTGCTTTTAGATTTACTCTTGTTAAACGTCACAATAACGACTAGCGCGAAAGAGTCGGTAATCAATTGGCAAAAAATAAGTTGGAATTTTCTAGACGGTAGGTAAGTCTACTTTAAACCATCTCAGTTCCAACTGTCAGATAGATGTCGGCATTGGCAACTAAAAGAAGTAGTCGGCTCCATGAGTGGGAAAAGTGTCGGAATACGCATGGTACAGCCGACTGGACCGTAAACCGACTATTCGACCTTTAACCGACTGTTTTGCGGAAGGCTTGTGCTACTGGGGGCACTCTGAAGGTGTCGAGAAAAATGCGAATGTAATCGAGTTGAAAAACAATCTGGGTTTCATGAGAAAGAGAATTAAGCCCTACATAGTGGAGCACTACATTCACGACCCGATAGAGGAGAAAGAAAAGTATTGTCACGCTCTACTGATCCTCTTCAAACCTTGGCGTGACGAAACTGAACTATTAGGCGAGTTTGAAACTTACGCGGATACTTTCGAAAACTCGCTTTCGGTGTTAAAAGATATGAGAGAATATCACGAGAAACTCTCGGTTTCCAAAGAAGTTGAAAAGAAACGCGAGGCTTCTAAAAAGGCGAAAGAGCCAGAAACCGTAATTTCGGAAGCGGAAAGTGACGACGATGAAAATGCGTTGCAAGGGAAGGAAATTGTTATTGAAGTTGAG
Organism: Phalangium opilio; assembly: GCF_054372755.1. NCBI lineage: Eukaryota > Metazoa > Arthropoda > Arachnida > Opiliones > Phalangiidae > Phalangium > Phalangium opilio. The sequence continues at coordinate 4,125,724 of NW_028324198.1, forward strand.
AATGCGATGGCTGATGTAGAAGCTGCCATGGAAATGAATTTCGAGACTGATGTTGACAATGTGGCGTTACTAAACTCGGATCAAAGGCGAATATATGATCACATCATGGATCACTTCTCCCAAGAGGGGGAAAAATCTGGAAACAAGTGCCTTTTTGTGTCGGGACCTGGTGGCACTGGCAAATCGTTTCTTATCGACACTCTCGCCAACGCCGTAAGGCGACGCTTTCAAAATCCTGCTAGCGTGGCAATTGCCGCGCCAACGGGTTTAGCAGCGTTGAATGTTAATGGCGTAACATTACACAGATTACTAATGTTGCCGGTAGATCATGGGCGTATTGCCGAATACCATTCCCTAAGTTCTGACAATATGAGCATTATGAAAGAAACTTTGGGAAATTTAAAACTGTTAATTATTGATGAAATTTCCATGGTCTCGTCGGTGTTACAGACTCACGTTCACTTGAAGCTGAACGAATTTTGGGAAATGAACCAACCATTTGGTGGAGTTGTATTTATCCTTGTTTTGGGAGACTTTTTCCAATTGCCTCCGGTTCAAGGGAATCCCGCGTTCATCAAAATCACTTCCGAAGAAGCCAGACTTATATTCAATTGCATCGGAGGAAGTAATCTTTGGAAGTTTTTTAAATACGATGAACTAACGCAAAATGGTAGACAAGCCAACGACCAAAGTTACGGCGACATTTTATGCAGAGTTAGAATTGGAAATATTTCCGAAGCTGATGTTGCAACCTTAAAAAGTAGATTGGTTGCTGACGGACAACACATCGAGGTAGCTATGGACCTTTTCATTAAGCTGTCCAATGAAGGGTTTCACCCAATTTGTTTGATGCCTAAATAAGCCATGTGCGAAAAATTCAACTGTGAAATGCTGCGAAAAAACGGCGAGAAAGTTGAAGTCATTCCTTGCCAGGATAGACTCGCTGACTACGGCAAAAAAATGAACAAAAACATTCTCAGGAGACTGCAAAGGCTAGAAAACGAAACCTCCAAAACGGGTGGTTTGGAGAGCAAATTATTTCTGTGCGTTGGCTGCCACATAATGGTCAGAAGGAATATCAGTTTTGAAGAAGGCGTTGTAAATGGTACGATGGGTTTCATAACTGGATTTAAGAAGGACGAACAAGGAAACGTTATTGGTATTTTTCTCAGAGTAGATCGCGAACCGAATAACGACGACGCTAACACTGACTTTTTAGTTGAAAAAATTTGCGTAAAATTTTTGCTCATGGCAAATATTTACGTTAAGCGCTCGCAGTTTCCCGTCATCCTGGCGTACGCTATTACGATACACAAAAGCCAAGGAATGAGTTTAAAATGCGCAATTATGGATTTGGGTCCAAATTTATTTGGAACGGGCATGGCGTACGTCGCTTTATCGAGAGTGACGTCCTTAGCCGGACTCCATCTATTACAGTTTGATCCGACTAAAATTAAGGCGGATGGACGAGCCATAATGGAGTATAACAGGCTTCGCAAAAAATATAGGCCAGATCTGCCTGTTTTGGAAATAGCGGAGTCGAAAGAAAGGCGCGGTGAGAAAAGAAGTGCGCCTACACTATCTAAAAGCCTTTTAGAAGGCGAGGAAGAGAGATGTGAAGAAACACCGAAGAAGAAAAGGAAAGCCCAACAGAGTTTGGATAGTTTTCCCTTGAAGGGTTTAGCTAACGATGATCAAGTAACGTGCTATTCTAATAGCGTTTTGCAACTGCTTTTATTAGTGCCGGAATTAAGAGAATTGGTTAAGTCTTACAATGGATCGTTCGTTGAAAAACCAGTTTTACGGTGCCTTCATAACACGATAAACGACATCGAGAGTTCTCAAGGAAGTTTCAGTCGTAAAGGGTTGGAACTGAGAATGGCTGTTGGAAATCATTTTACGCAAAACGATCAACAAGACGCCAGTGAATTTTTGATGGTGCTCTTGACGACACTAAGCCAAGAAATGGAAGCCGATTACTCTAAGGCTCTAAAAGATCTATTTTGGTCAAAGTCGCGAAACGTTACCAAATGCCCCAAATGTCAAGTTGAACAAAATTCGGAGAATATTGTTGAAAGCAACATTTTCAATCTTCCACTAGAAAACCGAGATAAAATTGATTGGAAATCTCTAGAAAAAAGGATGAGATTAACAGAGGTACCATGCGTATTTTGTAACAACCCAAAAATACAAGAGCGTGATGTATTGATATCCAGCGGGAAGTACGTATTTTTGTGTCTTCTCCGTGGCGATTACAAAGATGGTCGACCAATTAAGATTTCGACCAAAATATCAAATTTTGAAAATCAAAATATCACTATGAGTAAGATGCTTTTTAAAACTAAAGGGGTGATTATTCATAAAGGTGAATCGTTGGCCGAGGGACATTATGTGAACTTTGTGAGAAAAGACAACGGCTGGTACGAGGTCAGAGATACAATGATCAGAAAAAGGGAGAGATTCGTCAGTAACTTGACTGACGTCACTGTTCTGCTCTTGGAAAGGGTCCAGACACATTAAAGGGAATCTAACGTGCTTGAAGAATCCATATCAAATTTACCCCGCGTAAAGTCCAAAATTTCAATATTCGTACCAGAAAGGAGCATCATATCTGTCAAAGATATACTAATAGTTTCATATTCCCTTTAAAGTAATTTATGACTAGGTAAGATTGTTAATCCTAGAGGAAGTTTAAGGTTAACGATGGTTCTGGAGTAATTTTGATGTTGCCTACTATAATAACCGTGAAAGGGAGAGGAGGGAGGATTGTAGGGCCATGCTATTGTTACGAAAAAAGGCGATGATTCTTGCATTCATTTTAGAATTTTCTAGTGAAGGGTTTTTAGTACTCTGTATTAGTCTTGCCCCAATGGTGTTTTATGTAAAAAACACACTAAAAACGTAACCCCTGTTGGTAATGCTATGTGATTAAATATAATTCTATAATAAGCTGGTGAAACTATTGAGACAAACTCATCCTATTAGTTAACATTGAACAGATTTTTTGAACTGAGATTTAGACACTCGTATCCAAATTTTAAATAAATACTGATTAAAATTAATATATTCAAAGAGTTTTCTAAATATCAGTTTCGCATCTTCCATTTTTTTTCTCTTTTAAGCGCGCTATTTTTTTTTAAATTAAGACGCCCATAACTTTTTTACATTAACAATTTAAAACCATTCAAAAACATTAAATTAAATTAATCTAATCTAATATTATCCTGTTACAATATCAAAGATTAGCAAAGCTTTTATGTTTAAATATTATCTATTAATATAACCTTTTCTTTGTATAACTTATCAATAATGTGTACCCGACCCAATCTAATACCACTTACAAAACTTAACTAAAACTAACTTAAAACTATTTAATGGCCATATGAACTAATTAGTTTGTCCCACTAACTAATACCATACTATTGTTGGAGAATTTGTTTTTATAAAGTTTGAGAATTATTTCCCCAATTGCGTTTACCAATATATATATATATATATATATATATATATATTACATTACCCTTGTAAATAAAATAACTAAACCATTTTTTTACAATTAATATTTCAGGAAGTTTTGCATATTCTCTATGTGTTTCTCACCAGCTGGAGTAGTCTGAGTGACGGGTGCCATTGAGTAAAACCAACAGGGGTAGAATTTGCAAAACTTCTGGAATAGGTTTTTTTTCTTCAAAATTTAATAACCTTTTCATTGTCCCTTTGGTAACCCACGCGCAAAACAATAATTCTCATGTTTTAGCAGCACTGTTTCCAAACTTAAAGCTAAGAGTTGCCTGACAAAATTTAAAAAAAATGACCCTCAAAATTAATTTTTAAATGAACATATAATAGCCAGTAAATGGTAAAGTTTTCTTTCGCCTCTTCCCCCTCCGCCCCTTTACATAACTAATATAACGAAGAACAAAATTATTTCGACATAAATGCTACAAGCAGTGCATATTTTCAACTTTGAAACATGCAATTTAAAGACTATTTTCGTACAATTATAAGCGTATTGTATCAATACGTGCCAGCTGCTAAGCTTCAACAGAAAGATAATTCATCATAGCCTTTACCAGGTTAAAACTACACTGCTAAAAAATATGATCATCATCATTATAAAAAACAACACCACAAGACTTCGATAGACAGATCAACAAATATAAATATTCAACTTCTATGCCGAAATAACAGACACTTTAGACTGGCGTGTTCGAAGAATGAGAGCGACTTTCGATTAAAAACAGCAAAGATGTTCAAAGAAATAACCCTCGTATTTGTTGAGTGAGTGTCTATAGAACGTCAAGCTGTACCAAGGCCAAATAATACGTGTCAATTATTTGGTTTCCCTGCATAGTTATATAACGGCTTGGCAAGCCTTGCCTTCACGTTCATCAACACAATAGAAGTTCATAACAGATATGAATTCGCTAAAAAAGCTTTTTTGAACAAAAGTTGCTTCAACGTTATTAAAATTTAGAACAGCAATGGTTTGTTACTAAAATTATGTACTTCACTATGTTGGGAGTTTGGGCGCACTCCTGTAAGCCAAGCTTCTGGGCGACAAAGTTTTGAGGGAATAAGGGACTTGTCAGCATACCTACCCTACAGGAACTGACTACCCCGTGTCCGCGGCTGGTGAAATACCCCAAATCCTCCCTCCTTCACCACCCGATTAAACCTCAAGTACTTCACTCATAACTCTAAAAAACCCAACTGTGATTAACCACCTAATCACTTTGGACTTCAATTTAAATTTCCATTAAAACGCCTTATGAACGTTATTTTACGGACGTTTGCCAAACAAAACAAGCTCGATGGAATAAGTAAAATAAAGCTGCCAATTAATGACGTTAAGCAGTAATGCTATCTGAGTTCAAAAGTAATAGATATATATATATATAAAAAATGGACTGGAGATGTCGCTACCAAACACATGGCACATCATTAAATCACTGAACTAAATTGCAGATTCTACATTAACAAAACAAAATCACGCGCGATGGAGCTAGTAAAAAAGCTACCGAGCAATGACATTAACCACTAACGCCATCTTAGTTCAATAGTGAAACACGAGGCTACTCATTAACTGTGAACTAAACTGCAGACTCTACATCAATAAAACAAAACGAAGCGCGATGGAACCAGTAAAAAAGCTACCTATTAATGACAATAACCACTTAGTTCAATAGTATTAAATATAGAAAAAAAAATAAATCAACTGGATTGAAGATGTCACTAACGAAATACAAGGCGCTTCATTAACTCTCTGAGCTAAACTGCAGATTCTACACCAACAAATCACTACCCTTTTTAAAAAGCATCTTTAAGTATATTAGCAGTATTTTAACAAACTCCCCCTTCCCTTTTTTATACCTAAAATAATTTAACATTAAAACCCATGCGAATAAATTAATTTAATTAGTGACTGAATTAGTTAAATAATTGACATTTTCCAAAACTGTCTCGATTAACCACTAGCGTAGGTGTAAGTGCGCGTGTATGCAAAATGTTATGCAATTTAAACGACGGAAAGACAAGATATATTGGAATTAGTAACTTTAAATTTAACGTCATTTAACTTAATGTAATTTCAAAAATAAAAGTTTTTCACAATTTTGTTGTAATCTTTGAAATGCTGTCTTTCGGTTTGTAAAGTCTTAAAATTTTTTAATTGAAACACTTGCTTGGAAATGAGCAGAAACTAAAGGCATATGAACAACCCTCCCCCCTTCCCAAGTTGGCTTTAGCTCGACTTTAAGGTATTCGTCAGCAAATAATAATTGTTTCTGAGAGTATTCCTCGCCTTGAAATAGGACAACTACGAAATAATTCGACCAAATTGAAGTTTAAATATTCGAACAAATTTTATTTTATAAATATCTTCTACCATTTCAATTTCTATAAAACTGTTCTACCAAATGCATACAGAGTGGTACTAGAAGTCTCTGGGGCTCAGTGGCGTCGCCAGGGATTTTTTGGAGGCGCTTGAGCCCCTGAAAACTCTTTGAAGCCCCTCCTAAAATTTCTAGAAAGCGCCCCCTTATATTTACCTAAAGCCTCTCCTAATTATTCAGTTGGGGTGAATTCAAGTTTTTACTATATGAAAGTGAAAAACACATAGATACACTATTTCATGTGTATGCATTAGGGTTGTAAATTTTCCGGAAAAATAAAACGCGGAAAAGTTTCCGGAAAATTTTCCTCTTCGCGGAAAATTTTCCGCTAATCGGAAAAATATAAAACTAGCAATTATGTGAGCTTTGAGTCAATTTATCTAACTTTTAAAGATTTAAAACATTCTCCAGTTATTTTGCCATCTTAAGTAGATTTATTAAAGTACCACCAAATATTTGTGGTTGATTTTCCCATAATTTGTGACTTTAAACAGGGTTAACAAACTTAATAACATTAACAACATAACACCTCGTTTCCCTCACCATGACGCAGACGATCACTATCCTTTATGCCTGATAATTTTAGTTTCACTTGGGTCTCTTAACGGTTAGGTCTCGACTCTCTAACGCCTTATACCGTCATAAGAGGAAACAGTAACCCTATGCATGCAAGCGATAGCAAACAAGTGAGCTTTTCCTATAGAGAATAGGGGTCACTAGACTCTGTTCCCGTGGACAATGTTTTACCCCTCCGAATTCACCTAAAACCAAATAATGAATGTTTTGAAAAGAAAGGCAATTGAAAAATTTTAAAGTTTTAACTTTTTAATTGAAAAACCGGTAGCGGAAAAATACGGAAAATTTTCCGGAAAAATATAGCTCGGGAAATTTTCCGCGGAAAATTTTCCGACTTACAACCCTAGTATGCATACAGTCGTAACAGTCTCTTTTCATGATTTGTCTATAACATAGCTACCCTACACCGTCCCAAGCACTGATGGCAACATCTTGCCCCTTTCGCCTCAATCGCCTGCCTTCCGAAGCAAGGTCTAAAAAATAACTTCTCCCCGTCCTCTACCCACTAAAGTACCTAGGATCTCCGAATCGAATAATTGAAATTTTGCCATTAACTGCCCCCCTCAATTAAGCACACCCACTAGTCACACTCGAGTTTAGTCTAGTCCTGATTAATAAAATTAATTTGTGTGATGCGAAAGCTTTTGTGATAAAACATGCGTTCAGTCCTTAACTAATTTTCCTTATTTTATTACTCTAATATTCGCCTTATAGACAAGAGGGTGTCATGATAAAAGTGATGTGTTTTTAAAAATTGGAAACACAATGCTTTTGGGAGGGCTTAAGCCCTCCCAATTTCGAGACCCTGGCGACGCCACTGCTGACGAAAGAAGGCACCCGCGTACCTGGGCGATTATGTCAAGTAGAAAGGAGCGTTGACATGCCTTTAACTATTTAACGTTATTTTTTGTTTTGATTTTTGTAATTTTGATTATGGTTATGATTCGTGTGAGCTAATTTGTGCATGATAAATCGGAGTTTTAATTAATAGGACGGCCGAGTGTTAGCTCTCAAAAACTTTTCGCGGGGTAGATGGCGACATAGGTCCCATCTACCTGATCCTTCCCTAAATACCTGGGACCCCTTTTTTACCTCCCCACGTTCGGGGGTTGTTTTCGATTTCGTGGGGTTAACCGTTTGGAGGAACGAGGGGAACGCTCTCTCTCGTTCCGGCCCTCTAAGGAGTAAGACATGTAGTTTTTATCGTCATTAAACTTTTACTTTTTAAATTCATCTCGTGGCTCGACTAATTATTTTATCCATGAAATAAATATCCTGATCGACTTAAATGAGTCTCCAACAAGTGTTTCAAAAAACACCAGAACGGATTACTGGGAAACGTTGAAACCATTAGTTCGACTAGTCTCTGAAACAAATAGCTCAAAGTTAATGTTATTCATTTCAAAATGAGTTGCTTCATATTGGATGGCTTATGTAATTCACCCTTTTGGGTATGTTACGTGATTTTTATTACCTCTCCGAGTGACGTAGTTGTAAGATTTATTGGAGATCAACTATATTAGGTTCACGTGAGCGGTGTAAAATTAGTATTAGGGCCCAGCCCTTGGGCCATCTTGTTATTAACAAAATTCTCGTGGCACGTTCCGTGTCGAATGAAATTTATCACGAGAATTGATAAAATTTGCGCGCGACGTGATAATCGTGGCGCTAGACATGGAGCGTGCCACGAGAATTTTGTTAACAAAAAGGTAGGGCGTTACGCGATTGGTCGGGGGTCCTTATTTAAAATTATCCTTAAAATCTGAACCTAATTTGAATTTCAAAATCATTCGGAAGTATTTCCTGAATGTTTAACTATGGAGACTGGTCTTAAAATTAGTAGAAGAATCGTTAAAAAAATCACTTCATTTTCCACTTCATCCTCCCTTTAAGGGGCACCTACGAAGCCGCGCTTATTACAGAAACGGCGAAAGTTTGTATTCTGAAACTATTAAATTAATATACCTTCAAATGGCGCTCGAAGTTATTTGCGCACTCCGCCGAAAGTAAACCTCTTGGCCCAAGATGTCCAACGCAGTACTTGCATTTCAAAGTAACTTTCTTTGTAGGTACTCCAACGGATTTTTCGTAACTCCCAACGTAGTTAAAATGTTCTTGTATGTTTTTCTTGCCAAAATTCCCTGATTGGAATTTCTCCAAAAATTCCCCATTATAAATTAAATTATTGGAGTTGCTTCCGCCACCCTCCTTTACGTCCGCTGAAGAGTCGGAGCAGTGGCTACCATCAATAGAACTAGGGGTGGTGGTGGTAGACCAAGCCTTTTCAATTGGAGATGAACAATCGCTTAAGCTTAGGTTACAAAACAAAATTTCGATTTTGTTAATTGTTATACAACTTATTTATAATGAAAAGAAAAAAACTTACGAATCATTCTGGCTGTCGCACACATTCATCTTAACCCGAAAAGGGAAGCCTTGGGTAAGAAAAATAACCACAAAGCTTCCCTCGACCTGTTTTTCGATGATATCTTTAAATAAATCGCAATGGTCACGGAGAAGCCTGTGAAGGTGAAAGAGAAGGCTTCTAGAGGACAATAGCAAAACACCCCAAAAAAACCACACCGTCACTGGCACTTTTACCTTTCGTAAAGGGAAGCTTTGGTTACCCCTCCAATTTTGTAAAGCCAACGCGTTTGGTCGAGGTAAAAACGCGGGAAACGCTCCCTAGATGCTAAAAAAGTCACGCAAGTTACGATTTTCGTATTAGCTAGGTGTGGTTGGGGGTGGGAGTGCATTATAACTATTATTATTATTGTTGTTGAGGAGGGTACGCGCCCTAGCACCGATGCCAAAGGCATATTGTGCATCCTCATATTCAGGCCTTGAATAGGCCCGTAGCTGCAGCGTAGCGAAGAATTCGCTCCACCGTAATAGAGGAGACCCTCGAGGGTTCCAAAGTATGTGAATCAAAATATTCTAGTCTAAGCGAGGCGAAGCAGTCGCACTCGCAAAGTACGTGAGCGGATGTTTCTTCCTTCTCCTGACACGACCTACAGAGAGGGTCGTCGGCAAAACCCATCAGATGGAGGTGCCTATTAAGCCGACAGTGCCCGGTCAAAAGACCGGTGGCCAGCCTAATATCCCATCTGCTGAGCGAAATTAGGTCTCTGGCACGAGACCTGTAGGGACCATTGACAAAAAGTTTAGTCTGTCTCTGGCCCTCCATGTTATGCCAGAGTTGGTTTTGTATGACAGTCAACCTGTCATGCAGACACCGTTTATATATACGATGTGGCTAAAAATCCTTAAAAAGAAGCTTAATATAAAGTCCTTAGATTTTTAATTATACGCCTAATATAAAAATCCTAAAAAACTTAATATAAAAATTCTTAAAATCTTAATACAAAAATACGCAATTAGAAGATTAATATAAAATATGCAATTGTTAGCTTAATATATAAATTTTGTAATTATTAGCTTTATTTAAGGTTATCCGTGGTAGTCTGGTCTCAAAGTATAAATTTTTCCAGAAATCATGCACTTTAGGCTTAAAGCATAAAACTAGGGGTATGTGTACTTAAATAGGTGCTTAATCGATTGAAGATTTGAGGCATTCTCAATCTACCTCGAGATTTAAGTTAAACTCGATTTAAGTTCGTTTAAAATTGTAAAAGTAAATTTTTACTCGCTCCCTTATAATCGGTTTAGAATTTTAGGCCACGCGTCAACCCCGTACGCTCCCTCTTTACTTCTATTACAGGGGGCTTTCATAAAGCGGTTTTCGGGTGTATTTTGAGTGTTTCATATTTTTGGAACGTGAAAGTTTAGGGTCCTACAGGTTTTTTTTGGTTAATTCTCGTTCTACTCAAAGTTGAAATTCTTGGGTTCTACCTGTAAATTTCTTTCTCAGTTATGGTGACACACTCTATTCAAAATGCGTGTTCTTGGAATATAACAAAAAGGATACACTTAGGCTAAAAACTCCTTCAATTCAAGTCTTCAACCTGCAGTTTCAAAACTTTCAATCTTGAATACAGAATTAACAGAACACAAGCAACAGGCAAAGGAAATAAGTTTTATTTTTAGTTGTAGGGTCCTATAGCTGTTCAGTTATACAAAAGTTTAAAATCAGAAACCGCGATGGGTTTTAAATTTATAGAAGGCACTTCTCTTAAACGGAAAGAAAAAGAAAAGCCGAAAATCAATTGGGAACTTTGTTTCATATGCCAGAAGTTGACTACGGAGAAATTAACGTGTCCAGCTCAATACGCCAAAAGATTTCAAGGGATCGGATACGAATCTATTGCTAGCGATTTCTAAAGTTTTAATGAAGTGTCTTGTTTGTCGGACATTATCTGTCGAACAATTGAGTGAAGGAATAAGCTTGGCTGAATCTCTTAAAAATTAATAAGGCCAAATTTCACAAAAAATGTAGACTTCGTTTTAACCAAACAGAGTTGAAACGCTTTTTGAAACGTCGAAGTAACCACCGTGACCAGTCACCACGGAAGGGAAGGGGGATCAAGTTTAGGCTTATTTTCGTAAGCAAAGTAAATTTGAAGTATGGGAAATTTTGGAGTTTTACTGTTTCGCAATCGCAGGGTGATTGTCCCCACGCAAGAAATAAGAATCGAAGTTTAAGCTTTTACTCTGACTTAAATCTAAGCCTTATTTTAACTTACTAAATTTAAACAACTTCTGCTTCTCCTTTTGAGAAGAGTGAAGACCGAGAGGGAATCACTGACAGATCTATGAGTAATAATTTTAGCAAAACTTTTAGGGCTAATTTTAATCCTTTTATAGAATAGTTAAAGGTGTGAACGCGGAGCTCCTGTCTGCCTAGTTAAAACAATCCAAAACGGGTCATCGCTAATGCCCAAACCCTTTCCCGCCGCCGGTAAATTTCGGAGAAATTCGAATGGACCCCTATAATCTCGATAGATCTTGACGACGGTTGACGGGGCGAAAGTTGCGAAAATAAAATAACCATCCTAAATATTTTCTCCCGCTAAAAATATGACGCTTTAAAATGTCTACACAGTCTCTAATCTCTATGCGCTTTTGGCACAATACATTTTCAAGTGAAACCTTTATGCAAAATTTGGGGTGGCCCTTAAAAGGGCCGTTTTTCATTCCAGTTGGAGATTCCTAATCAATGTAGTGAACGCCTAGTTTGTACTTCTTGCGAAAATAAGAGGGACCCGGCGTCTTTACCCTTCGTTTCTCCTTCTCCTCCCTTTTTCTCTGCTCACTCACTTCCCAGAACGACGCAAAATCAACTTGGACCTCCGCGTCCCGCACTGCCACTAAAGGCTTTGCGGCCTTTAGGTTTTCGATCTCCTCCTTGAGCCTTTTCACCTCGTCCCTAGCTTCCCGAAGACGCACTTCGTTTGCTCTTGCCAACATGTTTTGCTCTGAATAATCCGAGAAATGATGCTCTTAACCGTCTCTCCAGCCCTTATATAGGTTCCAAATTCCCATCCACTAGCTTACCCCCCCTCACCTTAAGGTGCGTTTTCAAAGGCGCGTGTTGAGGGAATTTTTTAGCGAGAAGCGAATCGCGCGATTTCTTTCCCGCCAAGAAATTTCTTTTTCTCGCTATCGCTTGCGCTAGCGATACTTTTTTGTCAACCGTTTTCATGTGCGCGATAAACGTGCATAAAGAGAGCGTTAAGCCAAATTTTTCAGTAAATGTTTTACATTAGTTTTCTAAATAATAAACATTTAAGCTGAAGAAAATCACCTATATCAACAAAAAACGTACTATTCATCTCCATTTTCGTCGCTACTTCCATCCATTTTTTCTCTTTAAATCTGTGTGGCCATGAGGTCCATATAATGTCTCTTTTTCTAACTAAATCTATCAATTTTTTTTTCATCTAAAACACTTTTATTTTCAGCTCGAATTAGTTATATATTTTCGTTTATTAAGAATGTTTTTACCCATTTTTATATTAAGATGGAATGAATAGCGGGGTCTTTTACAATGCTTAAATGATTTACCGCGCATAAAATCAGAGTGAATAGCCCCTCGATGCCCTACCCTGAACAGTTATAAAATGATTGTGGTTGGGACTTGGGGGTGGAAGTGCATTATAACTAAATATGTAGTCATGTTTCCTAACTCTATATGGCCCAACTATTGGGGTAAGATACTTATATAGTTATATTATAGTTATTTTGAGGGCAGTTTAATACTCAGTGCCCAGGAGCAAAAAGTTCAATCAATGAATAATACTGGCCTTCAATTAATGTAAGCTTAATATTACGTGTGTTATTTCAATACATTTTTGGTAACAACCTCTAAACACAATGTAAGGTGGCCCTTAAAAGGGCCTTTTTTTGGGCAGTTTAATACTCAGTGCCTAGGAGCAAAAATTAGCTTGGCTTTTCAAAAATTATATAAGGTGGCCCTCAAAAGGACCGTTTTTGGAAGTTTCGTTTTCCGCCACTGGCCTAAGTGGCCTCCTCCTTCCATTAGTTTTTACCCATTCTTGGGCGGGGGGGGGGCTGGGTTGATTGAAATCCTTATTAAAATCCAGGGACCAAAAGCTTTCAGGGGTGCGTGGTCTTTTTTTCTCCGATCTGTGTCTTGAAGATACGTTTTGCCGCCGCTTCTGCTCATTTTCGGGCAAAGATGAGTAGTACTAAAAAATATTTTTAAACACCGCGACTGAATACGATTACTAATAATAAATCCACAAACCCAATGCAGTCTTCGCAAGAATGGCCAGGTAATTGCATTCTAGCCTTTCCACGCACTGGAAAAATCAAATTTTTCTCCTTCCCTTTATCTGGACTGCAAAAATAAAATAGTAAAACTATTTTACTGCGCTTAAAATTCGCCATAGTTAAATATAATTGCTCATCAAAACTGTCCAATCGCGGCATTTTCGCGACTTTCCTCTGATCCAAGGGAACAGAGCCCCAACGGCCAGCGGACGCCGGTTCCGACCCTTCCCCACTTCCCGCGCGTGAAAAGTTGGTTTCAGATTCTGCCAAGATATTTTTTAATGAAAAATACAAAAGAAAAACCTAATAAGAACATTTAATTAAAAATATTTACGTCTTTGTTTAAGAGCTTCCTGCAGGTTGTTTATTTGATCCTTCAAGGACTCGTTCTCCAAAGCCAATGTGTCGACTTTATCCGACAACTGAAGATTTTCTTGGGACAACCTCTCGTTTGCCGTGGACAAAACTGTACAGATAAGGAATATATTTTCTAATTTACACAAAATTATAAAAAGTATAAAAATAAGCTATTTAACCTTCTTCTTTAAATTTATGGACATCTTGCATCCCGCGATAAAAATTCAACAACTGATCGTGATCCATCTAATAAGTTAAATACATAAATTGGGGATATTAGGTATTTAATTCAGAGAGCAAGTAAAAGTGAAGGGTTGAATAAGTATATTACCTTAAAAAGGCAGAACTCCTGAAAATCTTATCCAGACTATTAGCGGACGCTACTGAATGAGAAGTGCTGACTCTGTTGGTAGAGACGGGAGTAGACTGTGTATCCCTTATAGGCGCGCTTTTGTAAGAGGGGCTACTGTACGCGCGTGGTATGGGGTATGACACTGAGCTAAGAGATAGAAGGGTGTGACGTTTGCATACGTTGAACTGACATTACTCTATACCATTCACTTAGCGCCAGAAAACCTAGCATTAGGGGTAAGCGTGGGGGAGGGAAGGAAATTGGGAAGCTATATATTGAGTGGCAAGTCCGTTAGGAGCATCAGACCTTTTCCAAAATTTCTCAATACCGACCAAAGAACTTTTGAGAGGGTAAGTTTATACTTCAAGATTTTCAAATTATGCTTGGTTAAGAATTAGAAAATTATAGAGAGTACAGGGTGTTTCTGAGAACCGCAAGATAAAAGGCTTATCTCTTATTTTCTTTCGGTTCGTGGTTAATGAATAAATAAATAAATAAATTAATTAATTTGGTTAGTGACTCAATAAGAGTTTCACTTTTCAAAATATTTTCTTTGAAACGAGGAAAGGTTCTTTGGGCGGTTTTCACTCAGTTGAATAAAACCCGTCCCCCCTTATTTGAGCCAGACCATTCATAAACACCCTGTATAAAACATTTAGAGTATAATTATAGGATATTAGTGATAGTTTTTTTAAGAATTTTACTACGCTAAAACTGCTCATCATCAGTTAAAAGCTATACAGTTTTTTCTAATACATTTTGTAATGGTTTAAAGAAAAATGTCAACTGAACCTAGGCCAGAGCCAACGGAGACAGAGAAGTTAAAAAGAAAAGCGACAAATGACTTTGTTCGCCATAAAATAAAGGTTATGAAAATGACACCTGTTGAAGTGGTTGAAGGTACGTTTTCGGGAAATGAATTTATAAAAAAAAGTACGCGCTGCATGACTTTAAATTTTCGGTTTTATCTTCACTAAAGAACTTAGAGGGGAGATAGAGAAAAATAATAGCTTTATCCAAGAGCTGTGGGATATTGCCTCTGACGATTCAGAAGCCCAAAAACTAAGAGAGGAGAATGCCAAGTTAAGAGCGGAATTGCGAGGGTTGAAGGAGAAGCCGCTGCGGTATGGAAAGAACACCAAAATATATTTTTTTTAACAATTATCTAATATATTACTCTTTTTTATAATGTATTCATAGTTCCATTCAGACGCAGACGGATGATAATGGGTGGCAGAAAAGGGAGGAGGAGTATATGATGAAGAAATCGGAGTGGGAAGCTGAGGAGAAGGCGCAGGCTGAAAGAAAGGCCAAGGAAACAGAGGAGAATGCCGAATACTCAGAGTTTCTGGTCATGAAAGAACTTAGGAGCCGACGAGAGATTTAAGGCGGCTGGCCCACGTATCCGTAACGGCTAAACATGCGGATCTACTTTAAATAAAGTTTTGCTCCTGAACATGAGGTTATTAAACTGTTCAAAAAAAAGGCCCTTTTAAGGGCCACCTTTACCTTTTGATAGCAAAAAGGTTTCCACCAAAAATGTATTGAAATATTGCACACTAAAATCATACACCTATATTAAATTAAGCCTATGTACCTAATTGACATAATTATGACGTATGAAAAAAGCTCTATTAAGGGCCAACTTTACTTATTTGACAGCAAAAAAAGGTTTCCATCAAAAATGTATTGAAATATCGCACACTGAAATCACACACCTAACTTTTCGTTTGACGGACAGACAAGACTCAAACAAGTTCCAGTGAAATTTAAACAAATTTTTAGGGTGCTTAGGCGCTACACGCTGTGATTATCCCCTCTCAAGAAATAAGACGTGTCGGCATCCTAAATCATACTTGGTTTTTACCTCTCCGAGTGACGATGACGTCACGGAGAGGTATTGCACTGGACGTTATCTGTGTGTGTCTGTCTGTCACACCCCACGTGACCGCGTTCGCAGTTTGCGTATCGGAGCAAACGTGTTCCCAATTTCCGAACTGCATTGACAGTTCACGGAAATTTGGAAAATTGTGTTTGTCTCCGCTGGCTATTCTACTTGAGTTACCACACCACCAGTTTTGGTTTTCGTCCACTCCACATAAACACTAGTTTGTGTATACCACATACACACTAATCCCTCCTCATTGGCGTCCAAAAACCACCATCTACTAGTCTTTCGTCTATACCACATAGACACCAATCAGTAACATTGGCTTCTACTCCATCGTCGTCGTTAGGTTTAAGATTCACGCGGCGAGCAGCTAGGGCTACGAGAAAGGTCTAGCCTCCCAATGGCAGGGCTTCCACCATCGGTTCACGCGAATGCGTTTTTATCTATTATTATAATGGAAACGAATCGTATATATACCCCAAAATTTGAAGAAAGCGGGCAAGAGGGGTACCCTTCACTTTAAACGTCAATATTAGCAAAGTTTCGAAAGAAAATAGGAACAACTTTATTTTAAACGATTTAACTATTTTTAAAGTTATTTACTGGCGATTAAAATAAGTAATATCATTTATATTTAATTAATTATTTAAGATAAACTTATTTCTTTGAAGTGACACAAGTGAGAGTTAATATAGAACGATTAATGAAGATTGCATCTAAATCGAAACACTACACGCATATCAAAGTTAATATAAAGCGAGTAGGATGATAAGATCTCTTACAAAACGATAACATTTTCTTTTTGCAGAATATTAAATGGAAATACTTAAATATTTTTCGGCATTACGATTCATTTAGTAGTTGTGTAGGTATAAAGCTCTGTTTCATCTCAATATTCCAAGAACATCTTTTGATATTAACATTTAAAATTTGGTGTTTATTTTTAATTCATCTTTACTACATTTATATATAGTGTAAACGTAACT